>NC_133662.1:77840911-78115911 GCF_037893015.1 Macrotis lagotis
AATAATCTCAGTGGTCTATTTGCTGCTGTCATGTCCAACTCTTTGTAACCCTGTTTGGGGTTTTCTTAGCAAAGATACTGGAGTGCTTTACCATTTCATTCTCTAGGTCATTTTACAGATGAGAAAACTAAGGCAAATATGGTTAAGGGACTTGCCCAGAGACACATAGCTAGTATCTGAGGCCAGATTTGAAATCAAGATGAATTTTCCAGACACTAGACCTGATGCTCTCTACACTATGCCATCTAGCTGCCTAATAGTGATCTATATATTTTACATCTAAACACAACCCTAGTCAACAATACTTTATTTTTGTTTTGTTACTTTTTTTCCATCTGGATCTATACTTGCACACATAAACTTCCAGTGAGGAAAACCCCCTCTCATAATGTAGATCCCCCTCCTTCAAAGTTGCCTAGAGTACTGAGAGGTTATAAATGATTTGCCCAGGACCACACAGTCAATACTAAACTCAAACCTGAGCCCCTCTGTCTCCAAGGCATATCCACTATGAAAATCACTTTTATTCCAAGCTAACCCCATTCCCAACTTCCTCTGGTCATAAAAACCACATTCTGACCCCCCCCCAACCCACCCTCACTAATAGTTCATCCTGCAATGTCCCCCACTGGGCCTGAGGCCTCCTCACTCTGGAACAGCCCACAAAGACCTACTCCACATGGAATATTCTTCCTCCTGACTCTCCTCTTTCTCCCATTGGCATGTTGCTGTAGGAAGTTCCATTTTGTGCATGTGCCCAGAGTCAGGTCTCCGTTCATGTCCTTCCAGGCTTTGTTCCTAATTTCCTCTAGACTTCAAAACATATCCCAAATGGAGAAACTTTATTTCTCTCCACTCTTCTTTTCTGCTCCCTTTTTGTGCTGTCTTCCTCCATTAAAACAATAGCTGCTTAAGGACAGGAACTATCTCTCTTTTTACTAGTATTTGCTTCCCTATATTTAGCACAGTACCTGATACACATAGTAAATACTTAATAAATGCTTTTTTCTTCCTTCCTTCCTTCCTTCCATCTTTCCTTCCTTCTTCCCTTCTTTCTTTCATTCTTTTCTTTGTCCCTTCCATCTTTCCTTCCTTCTTTCTTTCTTTCCTTCCTTCTTTCTTTTCTCCCTCCCTCCTTCTTCCCTCCCTCCCTCCTTCCTTTCTTCCTTCTTTCCTTCCTCCCTTCCATCTTTCCATCCTTCCCTCTTTCTTTCCTTCTTTCCCTTCCTTCCTCCCTCTCTCCTTCTTCCCTCTCTCCTTCCTTCCTTTCTTCCATCTTTCCTTCCTTTCTTCCTTTCTTTCTTTCCTTCTTCCCTCTCTCTTTCCTTCTTTCCCTCCCTCCTTCCTTCCTTCCTTCTTTCCTTCCATTGCCCCTTCCATCTTTCCTTCCTTCCTTTTTTCTTTTTTCCTTTCTTCCTTTTTTTCTTCTTCCCCCTCTCCTCCTTTCCCTCCCTCCCTCCTTCCTTCCTTCCTTCCTCCCTTCCATCTTTCCTTCCTGATTATATATTAAGTGCCAGACCCAGGCCAAATTCTGAAAATACAAAAAAAAGGGCAAAAAACAATCTTTTTTCTTCAAGGAATTTACTCTTATGACAGAAATAGCATGTTAAAAACTAGGTGCAAACAGGATCTTTGCAGGATTCATTGGAGATCATCTTAAAGGGAAAGAATAAATATTAAGGGGAACCAGAAAAGGCTTCTTGAAGAAGATGTGATTTTAGTTGAAATGTGGAGGAAGCCAGAAATCAGTGGTGTGAAGGGAGACCATTCATTTAGAGGCCAGAGTCAGTGACATTGCAGAGGGTCAGGAAATGGAAAATAATGTGCTCAGAACAACAAGAAGATCAGGATTACTGCATCATAGCCAAGGTGCAGGGGAATAAATTGTAGGCAGACTGCAAAGGTAGGAAGGAGCAGATAATTAAGAGCTTTAAATGTCAGAGAGTCACACAATCAGTCTAAATTCAAGGTCAGTCTAAAATTTGAGTCTTTCTGACTCTGATGCTGGCCCATCATCCCGGTTCAGTCAGGTACCAGGAATTCACAGAAAGAGGAAAAAAAAGAGTCTCACCCTCAGGGAGCTCACAGTCTAGTGTGAAGAAGGAACTACATGGAAGATATTTAGTTTCAGGTCATTTGAAAGAAGAAAGTAATTATTAGCATATGGGAGATCAGAAAAGGTCTCCTGAAGAAGGTGGGGATTTGAACTGAGGCTAGGGGAGTCAGGAGGCTGAGGTGATGGAGCAGAGAATTGGAAGGAATTTCTGTATTTCAAAGAAGGGAATGCTTCCCTCCTCAACTCAATCACTTTTTTCATCAAGAATGACCTCTAATCCCCATTAATGGTCACTGGGTGACTCTGAAATCCTAGAGAGGGAAAATTCCCATGCTTTGTGGAGATTTTACCATAACTGATAAAGCACAAAGATCCTGCCTTTGGGAGGAGTATTCCCTCCTAGCACATTCTCCTAGACATACTTCTGGGAGGTGTGTCTGATATCCAGTTCCATCTGGAGATGAGGGCTGCTCCCTTGATTACCAAAACCAAAAAGTAGCTTGTCAGAGCCTATCTTTTTTTTTTTTTTTTTGGTAAGGCAAATGGTTAAGTGGCTTGCCCAAAGCCACATAGCTAGGTAATTATTAAGTGTCTGAGGCCGGATTTGAACTCAAGTACTCCTGATCTAGGGCGGGTACTCTATTCACTGAGCCACCTAGCTGCCCCAAGAGCCTATCTTCTTACAGAAGGTATAAGAACCCCTTTCTAAGACTCCATTCTGGGGGTCCAGTTCTCTAGCCAGACATAATCCCTGAATAATCAGCAGGTTTAAAGATATATTAATAAATGTGTATGTTAACCTAATTCTGTTAGCTCTTTCTTGAGATGTTCATCCCTTATTAGGCCAAAACTGGAGATTAACTGATATTTAATTTAATTATCTTTTTATAAGACCTAATTCAAGGAGGTTGCCAAATACTACTATGGAAATCTTCCTCTCAAGATTCATGTCACATCACAGTCACCCTGGATTTTAGAAAGTTACAACAACTGGAATATAAAATCTGGTAGATCTTAATTCAGAAAAATGAGGTTTTTTTTAAAAGTTAGAAAAACTGTCCAATGACAGACATATCCGTTATTAAAGGATAGTAAATCTAGTGGTGTGGAGGGAACAAAAAGGAATTTAAAAGTCATTGAGGTTAACACTTTCATTTTATATTTGAGGAAAATGAGATCCAGAGATATAAGGACTCAACCAAGGTTACTCAGGCACTAAACAGTAAGAATTATTTTATACGGAGTATTTGAAGAATCATTAAAGAAAAACCAGGCTTCTATTTCTCCGTCAATACTATTAAGAAAGGCCCTTTGAACCTAACATAACAAGTACTTATTCAAAAGGTACTAAATCTCCTAGACCTAGGACCACACTGGCCTAGGCAATCCTCAGGCTAAAGTGTTTGATTCAGGTTTAACCTTTGAGATGGTTTCAATGAAGACCAGATTGTACTTCATCCCACTTTCTCTACTTTTATCATCCTCAAAAATAGTCAGAGAAAGGAGGAAAGAACACATTGTTTGTCCTTGAACTAATTATTCCAAGAGAAAATTGGGATTATTGCCTCATAGAGTGAGTTCATTCTTGATCTTTTCTGAAAAAATTCTATCAAAATATTATCTTTCTAAATGATATTCCAGTTCTAAAGCATAACAGGTGAGATATGTAGCTTTGTTATCTGCATGTACAGCTATTAAGTTTGGGGTTAATGTCTACCAGTTTGGAATTTAACCAAAATTCTGCCAAGTTCCTGGTGGAGGGAAGACATTTCAAGACATTTCATTTCAGTTCAGTTTTTTTTAAACTTTGTCTTTTTTCACTTTAGAATAAGAATATCTCCAGTGTCAAGAATTTTAACCAAATTCAGTCTTTCAAAGAGGGGCACTGAGGGGCACCAAAAAGGCTTCTCCTCCCAAAGATATTTCCATGATGGAGGAGAAGGAAGAAAAGAAGGATGAGGAGGAGGAGGAGGAAAAGAAAAAGAAAAAGAGTGTTATGAAAACCAAAAAGAAAGTATCAAGAAAAGAGGCTGAAATATAATATTGATAATAATAATAATAATAATATAATAATATCAGTGCTATAGAGAATTGGAGAAGGATATGGAATGAGAAAAAGTCATTGCAGTTGGTAATTAAGAGAGCAGATGAGTGATGAGGTGGGAAACTAGATTGCAAGGGATTAACAAATTGATGAGAGAAGATGTGGAAATAAGGAGAGATTTCTTTTTCTAGGAGACTGACTTTGAAAGATAGGAAAGATTTGCTTTAGAGAATGATCAGATCAATTGGCAATTTTAAAGGATGAGTTAAGAAGCCAGGAAGTTACCTGAGTTGCCCCAGTCTGCCACAAAAACAACATTAAATCAAGTCTCTAAACAGATTAGGAAGTGACAGAACCCACAAAAAGATAGAATTTTCCAGCTTCAGCTATTTTAGAAAGATGTCAAGAAAGATGTATCTCACTTGGGTGGAGGGGGAGCAGCCCAGCACAGTCAGGGTACAGGAAGTCAACTGGAAATTCTTATTCACAGCACAGATCAGCAACCAAGGACTCTTGGTCTGGCTCAGCAGGACAGCAATGAGGAAACAAAATTTGTACTTTTTGTAAATTATATGAGGGTTTACTTAGAAAATCGTAGCGAATCAAGTAAAAACTATCTGAAATAATTAAAACTTTAGCAAAGTTGCCAGATATAAAAAACATCTCCATAAATCATCAGCATTTCTACATATTACCAGCTGTGTAGCTTAAATCTCATCATCTATTACTCAATATTCATTGCTGACAAAATGCAGATACTAATGTTCAAGTAATGTTTATGACCTTTAATTTTGAAGAGAAGGGTATTCATTTTATTAGAATATTCCCAAATATTCTTTAAAACTTCCCAAATTTTAAACCACTCAGTCTACTGCTGTGGCAAATAAGGATTCTACAACTTTACAAAAGATATTGCCAGGGGCGGCTAGGTGGCATAGTGGATAAAGCACCAGCCCTGGAGTCAGGAGTACCTGGGTTCAAATCGGGTCTTAGACACTTAATAATTACCTAGCTGTGTGGCCTTGGGCAAGCCACTTAACCCCATTGGCCTTGCAAAAACCTAAAAAAAAAAAGATATTGCTAGACCTGTATCTATAACCATGTCCATTGTCATGAAAATAATTTGAGTACAAGAGATAATCATAAAACATGCATATCAGTCAAGATATAATTACTTTTATAAATTCCTTGAACATTGGGATTTTTTTTTCATTTTGATATCTGTATCCCTAGCTTCCTAGCATACTTCCTTGCACATAGGCACTACTAGTCCTTCAATAATGAAGAGGACTGCATTAACCCACCAAATGATTAGTGACATGAATTACACAGATATGTTTATTATAGTGAGGGGTATACTGGGCAAGGTAGCCTTCTCACTTAACTTTACCAAAATCATTCTACCCCATGGCCTGACTAATAGGAAACAGAACTGATGGAGAAGGTCTCTTGACCTTAAATTGGTTTTACTTCCTCTCATAGTACTGTCACTATGACACATCAGCAACACTGGGAAAATACAAACATTAACACTTAATAATTGCTTATGGAACTGGATCCATCATTGCCTTTCTCTGGGAACAGGATGATTTTTGTGGTTTTTAGAAATCTTCTCCTGGCTACTTTGATATTCTCCCTAAAAATCATAACTAAGAATTAGAATTGTCCTGCTCAGAATTTTTCTTCTCAGAATCATTGCCAAAGAATCAGGATTAGATTTGGGAGGGAGTTTAGAGGCCATATAATACAATCCACTAAGGTTAAACTGAGAAAATTAAGACTTGGAGAGGTTTAAGTGACTTGCCCAAGGTCATCCATGTAGCAGAGATAGGATTTGAACTTGGGTCTTATGGCTACAAATCCCTCATTCTTTACATTTTTACCATACTGCTGCTCTCTAAAGGACAATTTTTTGTTGTTCACTCATTTTAGTCATGTCCAATTTTTCATGACCCCTTGGGGTTTTCTTGGCAAAATACTGGAGTGCCTTTTCTTTCTCCAGCTCATTTTATAGATGAGGGAACTGCAGCAAACAAGGTTAAGTGACTTGCTTAGTGTTATATAGCCAGCAAGTGTCTGAGACCAGATGTAAACTGGCCTATGACTATAGGAACATAAAGCCTATGCCATGTCATTTCTTGGGAAATGTACTCACTTCTGAAGGGCTTCTCACTTTAAGATGAGCCATTACAATCTAGGGAGCACTTTGGTCACCTACCCAATGATGGTGAAAGAGGAAAAAGGAGGCTGAGTTTTGGAACAGAGAAAATTGACGACTAAGTCAAAAGGAATGACCTACTCATTGGACCTTAAAGAAGTGACTCTAATCTCTGCCTTGATCTCTCTCTTCCTTTCAGATAACAATATTATCTTCTTCAAGACTCCCTCTGGGGGTGGCTAGGTGGTGCAGTGGATAGAGCACCAGCCCTGGAGTCAGGAGTACCTGAGTTCAAATATGGTTTCAGACACTTAATAATTACCTAGCTGTGTGGCCTTGAGCAAGTCACTTAACCCCATTGCCTTGCAAAAACCTGAAAAAATGGTTTTAGAAATAAGGAAACTGTAAAAATGTGCAAATTTGAATATTGTAGTTGAAGAAGTAATAACAACTTGAGTTAAGAGAAGAAAAAAAGACACCAGGAAGGCAAAAAAACACTCCAGGGAAATTACAGGAATAACTTACCTTTCTGCTAGGTGGCGCATTGGTGGCCTTGGGCAAGCCACTTTAACCCCATTTGCCTTACAAAAAACAAACCAAAAAAAATTAAAAAATTAAAAAATATATTAAAAGGAAGAAAAGGGGATGCTAGGTGGCACAGTGGATAAAGTACGGGCCCTGGAGTCAGGAGTACCTGGGTTCAAATCTGGTCTCAGATACTAAATAATTACCTAGCTGTGTGGCCTTGGGCAAGTCACATTTGCCTTGCAAAAACCTTAAAAAAAAAAAGGAAGAAAAGTTGAAAATTAAAATAGGAAAGTAGTAGATCAGAATGGATGTGGGGTATATCTGAAATAAGAATAAGGATTAGTGACTTAGTGAGGAAAATCCCATGGCCCCTGTGATTGATGTGGTAACTCGTAAGATTTGGCTTTGCTAGCATTGTCAGAATGATTATGAATTCTGCATCTGCTAGACCCTTGGGACATGAGGGACAATGAAGAGGAAGATAGGTCCCCAAGTCCCTACACCCTGGATCTTCCTCAGGGCTTCCTTATTCATCAGTTGTGGGTTGTGGATAGAAAGATTCTCAGAAGTCTTCTCTAGCTCAGTGTTTCCCAAACCAAGTCATATGGTAGACAATTTTGTATCAAAGACTTTTTTTTGAAGGGTTTTTTTTTTTGTGTTTAATACATCTGAAAAGAATGCATATACAAAGAATTGAGACATAAGAAAAGCATTGGTTCAACACTAATGAATCTATAAGAATTAGGATTTAGGAAAGATGAGAGTTGCTACATTAAAAAATTGGAAAGCAAACCAATAGTTTTCTGATAAAATCCTTATTAACACTGGAGTCTTAAATAAGACTTCTTCCCGTGATTTTTATTATATTAGAGTCTCATTCTCTGGTTCTGGGGTTTCTCATATGCAAACACAGCCCCCTGACTGGTCCCAATGGAATCATGTCTCCCTCCCACCAAGCTTCTTAATGAAGCTGGCAATCCATCTCAAGCTCTCTTGAAAATGCTAAGAATCATTTTGTAAACCTTCATCTGCCAGCACCACTCCTTTTAACCCTACTTCTCAACACATCAGGTTTATCAGCTGAGTTTCATGAATTATAATAAATTGCACAGCTTGGCTCAGTAGATTAGACCTGGAGTGGCAGCATAACAAAATGAGATTTTCTTTTTAAAATTCTAATCTAAACCCATCTGGTGTGGTTCAAAAGGTACAGGCTTTTCTTCACTTATTGATGAATAAAGTTTGAATCTTAGCCTCAAAAGCAGCAACTGGCAAATCTCCTCAATATTGTAGTCAAGAAAACCATGCAACCCACAATGGGGGTGGGGTGGGGGAGAAGGAGCAATACATACTTCACCCCACTTGGGATGGTTTCATTCAATACTGGACCTACTCAGAGTGCGGAACAAAAAGGCAACTTTCAAAAAGGAGTATAAGTTATTGAGGGGGAATATTCCCTATCCTACTTCCTAAAGAGTACCGGGAGGGGAATAGTTGGAATATCTGTTTCCTGAGCTAGATCTGGGAAGTAAAATTCAACTTCTTCCCTCCCCTCCAAACAACTCCCACTTAAAAAAAAATCCACTATCCACTGTCCAATAAATTTAAAAAAGCCCCCAAAAGCCCATAATACCATACCTCCCCCAAAGAAAAAAAAAAAGCAAACTAAGCAAACATTAATTGCCAATATTGGCACCAGGGAGCAGCTTCAAAAATTTTGAGCCTAGAATTAGTCTGTTACACAGTCATCAAAAGCATGCCTTGCTCTTTTCAAACCAAAAAAAAAAAAATTAGAAATAGGTAAAAATATATATATATATGTATATACATACATATATATATATATATATATATATAAAACTAATACTGATGTGCTTTCTGACAATATATAATTACTCAAAATTAACTAGCATTTAAACCAACTTGAGAGGGGAAATTGGGGGCCCAGAATAGGTAACTAGAGTGTGGGGGTGGGTGCAGGGCATTTATGATTATTACAAAAGCGAATTTTAATTTCTCTTTAGTTTGATTAAACATTTCTTTTAGTATGATGCCAACACCAGCTTTGCAGAAGGGACTCTGGAGGTATGTTCATAGCAGCACACAACTAGGGCTCTTCTTCAGTTCCAGAGGCTCCAGGGCAGCCAGTATCACCTGCTCAAATGGGCTCTTCAGACCTTTGTGTGAGAGCACAGAACACAATATATATTCAACAGCCTTCAGGTCTTGAGCCAGCTTTTCTGCAGTCTCTGGAGTGCTGGACTTCTGTTTGTTCTTGGCAAGTTTTTCAATAGAAGGATCATCTCTGAGATCAATCTGGGTCCCAATAAGCAAGAAAGGAATCTTTGGACAGTGGTGAATTATCTCTGGTACCCACTTTTCTTTCACATTCTCAAATGGGGATGGGGGTACCACTGAAAAACAGGCAAGAAACACATCTGTCTGTGGATAACTGAGGGGTCGTAATCTGTCATACTCTTCCTGTCCTGCAGTATCACACAATCCAAGAGTAGATGGCTCTCCACCAATCATAACCATAACTGAATAGTTATCAAATGCCACAGGAACAAATTCGGATGGAAATTTGTTTGTTGTATATGAAATCAGAAGACAGGTCTTACCAATGGCAGCATCACCCACAACAACACACTTAACAGTCTGCATTGCTGAAGCCTTTTTGTATCCACTTTCAGTATTTCAAATCCAATGTAATCTCTAATGCCATGGGCAGGAATCTCCAGAGAAGAAGCAGGGAAAGTTTCTCAGCTTCAGTGCTGAGGGTTTCCTCCGTTCCCAGGTAGGCACTAAGGACTTATTACACTAAATGTAGCAGCTCTTAGCAGCACATGAATCTGGTCTAGAAGCTGTAGATAAGAAGAAAGCCAGAAGTTAGGAATGCAAGATACAGAGGAAAGGATCAGTCATTTGTTTTACAGTTTATGGCTTAACATTGAAAAGCAATCCAACTCAAATTAATTTCAATACCCAATTTTGGTCCCAGGGAACAGATGATGAAGCACATTTCTTTTCCCCTAGTAAGAGAGTGGGAACTGCAGGTGTAGAATACCATAAAGGTATGCTTCAGAGACATTGTGTGTTCAGCCCCAGACCACCATAATAAAACAGATATTGCAACAACAACAACAACAAAAAATCATGTGAATTTTTTGGTTTCCCGGTGCATATGAAAGTTATGTTTACCCTATACTGTAGTTTATTAAGTGTGCAATATCTTATATCTAAAGAAAAAAACTGTACATACCTTAATTAAAAAATATTCTAGGGCAGCTAAGTGGAGCAGTGGCCCTGGAGTCAGGAGTACCTGAGTACAAATCGGACCTTAGATATTTAATAATTACCTAGCTATGTGGCCTTGGGCAAGTCACCTTTAACCCCATTTGCCTTGCAAAAACCTAAAAAAATATTCTATTACTAAAAACTCTGAGCCTTCAGAGAGTCATAATCATTTTGCCAGTGGAGGATCTTATCACAATGTTGATGACTGATAACTAATCAAGGTGGTATTTGCTAAAGGTTGGGGTGGTTGTCACAATTCTTAAAATAAGCCAGCAATGAAGTCTGTCACATCAGCAGACTCTTCCTTTCACTTGAACACTTAGATTGTAAGATTATTAATTGATCAAATTTCAATGCTGCTGATCTCAGGGAATAGGGAGGCCTGAGAAGAAGGAGATAGGAAATAGCCCGTTGATAACTGAGCAGTCAAAATACATACGTTTATAGTTTGTCTCCCATCTTATATGGGCCCAGTTGGTGGTATTACCAAATAATTAGGAAAGTAACATCAAAGATTATTCAGCATGAGGTAGCTTGGTGGTGCAGGGGCAGTTAGGTGGTGAAGTGGATAGAGCACTGGCCCTGGAGTCAGGAGGACCTGAGTTCAAATGCAACCTCAGACACAATAATTACCTAGCTGTGTGATCTTGGGCAAATCACTTAACCCCATTGCCTTGCAAAAAAAAAAAAAAAAAATTACTCAACACATATCACCATAACAGATATAATAGTAATGAAAAGATTTGAAATATTGCAAGAATTACCAAAATGTAACTCTGAGACACCATGTGAGCACACCTTATTCAGCATGGGTTTGCCACAAACCTTTTGTATTTCTCCTCATTGTTGCTTTATTTTCATTTTGCTTTATTTGATTTGTATTTGATTTTGTTCCCCATTTTTAGAACTGTCATTTAAAAAAGCTGACCTTTGAACTTTCCAAAGAGGTGAGACACCTAGACTCCATGTTTTTGTTTAGTTTAGTTTGGCTTAGTTTTTTTCCTCTTTTTGCTTTTTTCCCTCCCTCAGGAAGACACATTATAGGAAAACTCTCTTGTCATTTAAATGTGAGAGGTCCTCTAAAGGATCATTAGGGCTTTAAGAGGGTTGGTATGTGATAGAACCAGTGGTTTCCTAGCAGTTTTTCTGGCTGACAGTTTTCCTGCTTCCAGAAGGAGATGAGAGAAGCTACATTCAGAGAAGCTAAATCCTCTATATTCTTATTACATATTCTTCCTATGCCTTCTCCTTTGTTCAGTGACTTGCAAGTATCTTATTTCATCCTAACATCAAACCCGAATGAAGAGAATGTTGGCTTCAGAACTGCACCTTCAAGAAATATATTCTCACTTTTAGTTTGACAGCCAATTGAAAGGCATACTCTGAACTGAGGACCAGAATTCTTACATTACATATCACTATGCATTTCCAGAAGCACAATCTTCTGGTTGGCAGTAAGCTGAATTTTCTGAAAATGGAACTCCATTGATAAGGACCCCTTTGCATATAAATTAAGGGATTGGATTTGATGTCTAGGATTTCTTCTCATTCTAAACAATATGAACCCATAGAATATGATGTTATGATTTCTCCATAGCTTTCTCAATTTGGAAAGTGGTACCTGAAATTTCTCAATTTGAGTTGCATTCTTTTGATTTAAAATCATCTCTTTTCCCTCTGTTAAAATACAAATACCACCAAGGATCTGTCATTTATACCAAAATTTGATTTTACAAGAATGTGGTTTGTAAGACCCTTGACTAAAGGTCAAACTCAGTTACATAGTCACATACTCATTTACTGCATCATCACTGACATAGATACCACCTGTTTGTGAAGGGCACTAACATCAGAGGGACTTAGGTAAGAGAATATGCAATTTCCATTTACCAATAGAAAACTCCTTGTATTTACCCATCTTGTTAGAAGGATCATCTGGCATCACCCAACCCATAAAAGGCAATTTTGGATAAAAGGTGATTTATAATCCTATGTCATCTAGTCAATGTAAGAGGCAAATAACTGCTTTTCTTTTTTAAATAATATTTTCTCCAAATATTTGCAAGAAAACATTTTAATATTTTTTTAAAGTTTTGAGATTCAAATTCTAACTCTCCCTCTCTTCCCCTCCCACTCCCTGAGAAAATAAACGATCTAAAGAAGGTTAAACATACAATCATATAAAACATTTCCATATTAGTCATTTTGTTCAAGAAGACTCAAACAGGGAGGTGGAAAAGAGAGAGAGAGAGACAGAGAGACAGAGAAAGAAGGAAGGAAGGAAGGAAGGAAGGAAGAAGAAAGGAAGGAAGGAAGGAAGGAAGGAAGGAAGGAAGGAAGGAAGGAAGGAAGGAAGGAAGGAAGGAAGGAAAAGAGAAAAATAGTATGTTTTGGTCCATATTCAGACAACATCAGTTTCTCCTCTGGAGGCAGATACCATTTTTTATCATGAGTACTTTGGGACTGTCTTGGATCATTACAGTGCTGAGAATAGTTAAGCCATTCCCAAGTTTTCATCATACAATATATTACTATTACTGTATACAATATTCTGGTTCTTCTCACCTCACTTTGCATCAGTTCAATAAGCCTTCCTAAGTTTTTCCGAAATCATCCTGCTTGTCATTTCTTATAGTACAATAGTATTTCATCAAATCATAATACCACAACTGGTTCAATCATTTCTCAATGGATGGGTTTGACTTCCAATTCTTAGCCATAACAAAAAAGGTGAACAACTGCTTTTCAAAATCACTTTTCAATTTATGTAAATTCATATTATACAAATTTGACTTTACAGTAAAGAATTCTGAAAGAAAGCTGCATTCCAGAACACCTTCACTGCACAGTACTGTACCCTCTTTCTCCACTCCTGCCCCTATACTAAGCTCCTACCCCAATCCCCATTAAAAAAAACTTTTAAAAAATTCTCCAAGTGAAAGCAGAAGACTTCCATTGAGAAAAGTCTCTTAGCTTGAGGCCTCATTGAAAAAGGGAACTAATGCCCAGCTCTGCCCAGCTCCCCATGCCATAAGTCTAACCTGAGTGTCTGTCTTCAGTCTGCTCTCTGGTATCCCTGATCTGTACCCTGCTCCTACATGTTACCCATCCTCTCCTGTTTGTATCCCTTCAGAGTTCCACATGTCTGCCCACATGTTCAGCTAGTCCCTCTTGTGACTTGTCTCAGACCCTCTGTGTTCCTCCTCCTGATCTCACTTCTCTGTCTCCAGGCCCCATGTGTCCTTGAACCATATGCAGTCCTCTCCCTCCAGGGGTGCACAGTCCCCTTGCTGCCTTCCTCCCTCTCTTCCCCACATCCACCCAGAACAGTCCACTTACATAAAGTGAGAACTGTCTGCATAGTGGTTATTCCAGGAAGCTTGATGCCTAACAATATCATGTCTTGGTTTACCCCTTGGTGCCTGCCAATGGTTCTAACCAACCTGGTCTTCAAGGACAGAGATCTCAAGAAAAGTTGTAAGATCTGAACAATCTACTTTAGAGATTCAAATTTTTGAGTATAAATGAGATTCAAGAGCTGATTCTAGGACCCACTTGAATTTTTAGATGCGGTCATTGGGTGATACAAGTGGGGAATGTGGATTTTCCAAAAACTAAAGGGTTTGAAGTGTCTCAGATTGTGGGGAAGTGAATGTCAGTATATTACTGTGAATTATGCTCAGAGTTCTATGTACTTTTCCCACCCACCAAATATCTCAAAGCTTGACTGAACAAGCTAAACAGTGGATTTCTTAAGATTGATTTCCTCAAAGCTATCCATAGTCATATGAAAAATTGCTCTAAATCATTACTAATTAGAGAAATGCAAATTCAAGCATCTCTGAGGTACCACCTCACACCTCTCAGACTGGCCAATATGACCAGAAAGGACAATGATCAATGTTGGAAGGGATATGGGAAATCTGGTACAACTAATATATTGTGTACTCATCCAACCTTTCTGGAGAGCAATTTAAAATTATTCCCAAAGGGCAATAAAAATGTACATACCCTTTGATCCAGCAATACCACTACTGGGTCTATACCCTGAAGAGATCATGAAAAAGGGTAAAACCATCACTTGTGAAAAATATTCATAGCAGCTCTGTTTGTGGTAGCAAAGAACTGGAAATTGAGTGAATGTCCATCAATTGGGGAACAGCTAAACAAATTGTGGTATATTATGTTATGGAACACTATTGTTCTATTAGAAACCAGGAGGGATGGGAATTCAGGGAAGCCTGGAAGGATTTGCATGAACTGCAAGATGAGCAGAACCAGAAGAACATTGTACATCCTAACAGCAATATGAGTTTGATGATCAATCTTAATGGACTTGTTCATTCCATCAGTGCAACAATCAGGGACAATTTTTGGATATCTCCAATGGAGAATTCCATCTGTATCCAGAGAAAGAATTGTGGAGTTTGAACAAAGACCAAAGAACTATTACCTTTAATTTTAAAAAAACAGTTATTTTATTATGTAATTTTGCTACCTCTTATATTTTACTTTTTTCCTTAAGGATATGATATCTCTCTCAACACATTCAACTTAGATCAATGTATACCATGGAAACAATGTAAAGACTAACAGACTGTAATTGTAAATTGTAATTGTAAAATTCAAAAATAAATAAATAATAATAATAATAAATGATAATAAAAGATTGATTTCCTGTGCCTTGGTTCTCATATAGGATATCATCTGATTGAAGGCTTCTGCCACTGTGGCCTGATCTAACCCTAATCAACTTTATGTTATCAATGCAGTGCCTTCAGAAAGAAAGGTTTCTTTCAGATTTCTGCCCACTATAATGTGGGGGGAGGATGGTGAAGGTATATTAGACTTCTCAGATGAAAGCAAATTATTTCTGATTGGTTCAAGTCCCAAGCCCCAAGAAAAAGAGGAAAAATGCATTGGCAAGATTGACTGCCCCATACACTTATTCTGGACCTGGGGGGCCTAGTCTACAACATCACTGATAATAGGAACAATAGTAAAAATAGTCTTGCTGACTTTGTTCAGCTCCCCATAGTCCACTGTAACCTGCCAGGTACCATCTGCCTTCCTCAGATAATACAGAATTGTTGCAGAGGGATCTGGTCTAACTTAGTATTCCAGCTTTCTTCATCTCCATCACTTGAGAAGAAATATCTTTCATCCCCTTGGAAACCTAATAGTTTATGTTGTAAACATAGGATGGTTTCCATTTGGTACTTCCCACAGTAACATGCCTGGAGATTGCCTAAAGAATCTAGAGAAATACCAAACTCAAAAGCCAGAGAATGACTCTGTTAAACACTTCATAACTTTGCCAGCTGAAGGGAATTGCATCCATTCCTAGGAAGGCAAAGCGCAGTGTACTTCCCTGGTCTAAACCTTTGATATTTCTTCACATATCCTCCAAGCAGAATGATTTAAGCATTCTGTAAATTCTTCTTTTATCTGTTCCTGCATCAAGTCACACTATGTTCCATCTGCTTTGGACTTAACATTCCCTTTATGAGGTTTTTTTTTTTGCATGCTCTAAGAACTCAACACTGAGAGGCTCACACACACACACACGCACACTCTCTCTCTCTCTCTCTCTCCATATATATATATATATATACATATATATATGTATATATATATATATATATGTACACACATACACACACATATATGTTTGTAGTAAAGAAGGCTTGGTGTCTGATGGGTCTCAGTCTTTTTTTGCATATAACAAAAGTTCAAATTCTTCTGGGTCTAAGAAAGTCATGACAGATGTGGGAGTGTAAGCAAACCAGTTGTAAACTAGTTAAGTGTTAACAGATGAAGCAGAAAATAAACAAAACATACATAGAACAGTACTATGTAATTTTTTAAATGATATTTTTGTTTCATCTTTATGTCCAAGGACATGTTTTTCCCTCCTCTGCATAGAATCCCTTAGAGCAAAGATTTTTAGAAGAAAAAGGTTTAAAAAAAATCAATTATATTTGACAGTATATATGATGCTTCACAATCACCCAAAGAAAAAGAGGTTCACACTAATTTGTAGCAAAGAACTAGGAAGAAGTGGGCACATATCAGCTGGAGAATGACTGACATCGTATTGCACCATTAATTATTGTTTAATCATGTCTGACTCTTTATGACCCCATTTGAGATTTTCTTGACAGAGATACTACGATGCTTTATCATTTCCTTCTCTAGCTCATTTTACAGATGAGGATACTGAGGCAAACCAGGGTCACATAGCTAGTGTCTGAGGTCATATTTGACTTCCTGACTGCAAGTGTGGCACTGCATCCCCTATACTATTTAGCTACCTTTATTGAGCCATAAGAAATGAAGAATTCAGGTAATTTGGGGAAGATATAAATGGATTCAGATACAAAAGAAATACAATACTATAATAACATAATACAATATAAATAATATATTACATAATAATATAAAAGTCAATGTTGAAAGACTTCATAAGTTGATACAAGTTAAAGAGGGGGGGAGGCTTCAGGAACTGATCATGAATCCTGTTGTCTATCTCTCAGAATAAAGGTGGTGAAATGTAAGTAAATAATAAGTTAAATATTGTCAGACATGGTCAACATATTTATTTATTTTGATTAAAAGTATTTTGCTATTATTGTTATGAGGTGGTTTCAGTGGAAGTAACTCGGATGTATAAAAGCAATAGAAAATAAAAAGGAGTAATTAAAAGCAAGAAAGAAGAAACTCTTTGGTCTTCATGTGAGCAATAATGATAATCCTGTTTAGGTTTTGTTAAACATGAGTGTCTTATTGGTTAATGGTTAACCTCATAGCATCAGTCTTAATATCCTATGACCTCTGGGTAAATTTATGTCCATTGTTCCTTCTCCCTGATAATCTGCTCTAGGAAAGTCATTTTGCAGGGGAAAAAAAAAATAACAAAATGAGGCTCAGAGAGAACCAAGTTCTCCTATATACCAAAGAACAGAGTGTTCTTTTCATTGTACCATGATGTTTCTAAACCCCCCTTACCAAAAGTTATGAGCGGCTGTGTCTTAAAATCCAAACCAGTCCAACAGTCATCTGTTAGTCTGTCAACCCACTGTTGTGTAGTCTTTGAGTCACCTTACTGGGAAATTTGAGGAATTGTTACTTCTCTAAATTATTCTGTCCCACCCAGATAATCTGGCAATTTCTTGTAAAGACATAGATGGCCTAGCTTTAAGAATGTGTGAGAATTTAGGTGATGCAATGGATAGAGTGCTAAGCCTAGAGTGAGGAAGACTAATCTTCATTAGTTCAAATATGCCCTCAGACACTTATTAATTGTGTGACTTAAACATATTTTCCTCAGTTTCCTCATCTTTAAAATTAGCTAGAAAAGGAAATGGCAAAGCACTTTAGTATCTCTGCCAAGAAAATCTCAAAAGGGGTCACAAAGACAGATATGACTGAAAAAGACAACAACAATAACAAAAGATAAATCGATTTACCCACTGCCTAGCAAACCAAAGGAAAAAAAAAGACAGAAAATAAATAGACCTATTTATAAATCAAAAGGATAAATACTCACATTATAGTTCATAGAAAATAATGATATCTGCCAGCAAACAGGTACTATCATAAAATAGCATATACTACTACTACTTTTGATGTCACTAATGTGGCTTGTTAGTGTGAATCTTCTACCAGGGCACTTCATAGCCCTGGAATGTTGTGCCATGGGACTGACTGGGTCACTTTCCTGCCAACAAACTTTATTGGACTCTAAGATAAATTCTGGCATTTAAGGCTCTCTTCAATGTGACTACAAGCTACGTTCCTAATACTGCTTAATGTAGTCTTTGTCCCAGCTAAACTGAACTGGCAGCTGTTCCCCAATTTCAACATTCCATTTCCTTTCTATATACATTCATACAAGCTGTCTCCTGTACAAGAAGACAGTACTCCATCTCTTTATCTTAGAATTCCCTTACTTCCCTCAAAGCTCAGCTCAGGTCCCACTTCCTCCATGATTTTGTTGATTTTTTTTTATCGTTTTTCTGTACCTAAGTTGTCATTTCCTGTCTTCCTTCTCAGATTGCTTTGTATAAAATTACCTTATGTATTCATGACAGCGTCTCCTACTCCAGGACCCCAGTAGACTGTAAATTTCTTGAGAGAAGAGATTGTCTTTGTCTTTATTTTTCCATAACTTTCTGGCCTAGTTCATATGTCACAAGTTATTCAAGAGGACTATCCTATATTAGACCTTATACTCTGATTCTTGATTGTGAGAATAGGATCACAGGATTCTCTGTATCAATCTAAGGACGAAAGTGGGAGACCTGTGATGGACCACACCTTCTACATCCAGACCAAAAAAAATCCCAAAAAACTACAGAATCTGAATGAATACTCTGTTCACTTTTTTAAAATTTTTCTTGTTTTTCTTTCCTATTGCCTGGGTTTCGTTCTTTCCCTTAGTCTTAATTCCTCATACACAAAACGATTAACAAGTAATCATACTAAACACAAATGTAAATGCAGTGTTCACTAGACTGTTCACCATTGAGGGGAGGGGGTGGGAAAGGAGAGTGGAAAAAAAATTGTGTAACCTATAAATATGCCAGTGTATGAATGTTGAAAAATTTTCATAACATATAATTGGAAAAATAAAATAAACTATGAATAAAAAAGGAATTCTTTTTTTAAATTAAAGATTCTATTTGAGTTTTACAATTTTCCCCCAGTATTACTTCCCTCCCCTCACTGCCCCATAGAAAGCAATTTGTCAGTCTTTACTTTGTTTCCATGTTGTACACTGATCCAAATTGAATTGATGAAAGAGAAATCATAATCTTGGGGCAGCTAGGTGGCACAATGGATAAAGCACCAGCCCTGGAGTCAGGAGTATCCCGAGTTCAAATCCAGTCTCAGACACTTACTAATTACCTAGCTGTGTGGCCTTGGGCAAGCCACTTAACCCTATTTGCCTTGCAAAAAAAAAAAAAAAGAAATCATATTTTTAAGGAAGAAGCAAAAAGTATAAGAGCATAAAAAAGTATATATAAAAGTATAAGATCAGACAAAAAGATATCTGGTTTTTTCTAAATTAAAGGGAATAGTCCTTGAACTTTGTTCAAACTCCATGGTTCTTTCTTTGGCTACAGATGGTATTCTCCATAGCAGACAACCCAAAATTGTCCCTGATTGTTGCACTGACAGAATAAGCAAGTCCATCAAGGTTGATTATCACCCCCCTGTTGCTGTTAGGGTGTACAGTGTTTTTCTGGTTCTGCTCATCTCGCTCAGCATCAATTCATGCAAATCCCTCCAGGTTTCCCTGAATTCCCATCCCTCCTGGTTTCTAATAGAACAATAGTATTCCATGACATACATATACCACAGTTTGCTTAGTATTCCCCAATTGAAGTACATTTACTTGATTTCCAATTCTTTGCCATGACAAACAGGGCTGCTATGAATATTTTTGTACAAGTGATGTTTTTACCCTTTTTCATCATCTCTTCAGGGTATAGACCCAATAGTGGTATTGTTGGGTCAAAGGGTATGCACATTTTTGTTGCCCTTTGGGCATAGTTCCAAATTTCTCTCCAGAAAGGTTGGATGAGTTCACAGCTCCACCAACAGTGTAATAGTGTCCCAGATTTCCCACAACCCTTCCAACAGTGATCATTATCCATATTGACCCGTCTGAGAGGTGTGAGGTGGTACCTCAGAGAAGCTTTAGTTTACATTTCTCTAATAATTAATGATTTAAAGCAATTTTTCATATGGCTACAGATTGCTTTGATCTCATCTATAAATTGCCTTTGCATATCCTTTGATCATTTGTCAACTGGGGAATGGCTTTTTAAAAATATGACTCAATTCTCTGTATATTTTAGAAATGAGTCCTTTGTCAGAATCATTAGTTGTAAAGATTGTTTCCCAATTTACTACATTTCTTTTGATCTTGGTTACAGTGGTTTTATCCGTGCAAAAGCTTTTTAATTTAATGTAATTGAAATCATCTAGTTTGTTTTTGGTGACATTCTCTAACTCTTCCTTAGTCATAAACTGTTCCCCTTTCCATAGATCTGACAGGTAAACTAGTCCTTGAACTTCTAATTTGCTTATAGTATTGTTTTAAAAAAAGGAATTCTCAAAACAAAGTTATCGAAAACAAGGAATTATTGTTATTTGGTCATTTTCAGCTGTGTTCAATTCTTCACGACCCCATCTGGCAAATCTAATGGGGTGATTTGTCATTTCTTCTCTAATTCATTTTATATGTGAAGAAGTTGAGTCCAGGGTAGTGAAGATCAAATGAGATAATATTTGAAAATTGTTTTGTAAACATTAAAGTGCTTTATAAATATATACCAATTATAATAATAATAATAATAATTATTATTATTATTATTATATTAAAATTGAGAAAACAGAGACTGAGTATAAGTAATTTGCTTATATCTAAAGTAGGATTTGAACTTTTGCTGTGCCATTTCATTCCTATCTGACACCTTGTTACTCCATTTTTTCCTTTGCAAAGATACCCGACTGCTTTACCATTTCCTTCTCCAGTTCACTTTACAGATGAGGAAACTGAGGCAAAGAAGGTTAAGTGACTTGCCTAGGATCACATAGCTAGTAAGTGTCTGAGGTTGGATTTGAACTCATGAAGCTGAGTCTTCCTTACTCTAGGCCTGGTGCTCTGTACATTATGATGCCATCTAGCTGCAAGCATTTGGACTTGGGTCTTCCTAATCCTATCCATTATGTAATTTAGCTGCCTCCTAATAAATTCAACAAATAATAGTTTCTATTACCTAGGATGAATAACTAACTAACTATCCTTAGATGGTCCTCTACTCAATCAATAGTCTAGGGATAGAGAATTGACTAGTTCTTTCATTGATATAGAGGACTTGATAAAATCAAGAAATATATATTGCTCATCTTGTATTCTGTGGAACAATATATTATTTTTTAACTATCTAGAATTATCTTGGTGCCTCAGAGTCCTCTTTTCATTCTAAAAATGTATTTGTGCATGCACACAAGAAAGATCTCATTAAATGATATGAGAGTCAGGGACTTCAATAGTATTCCAATCCTAGCCAGTGGGAAGTACAGAGGAGAAAAAGCAATAAACATCTTTAAAGTTTCTTGCAGAAACCAGTACATAAAGTCTTGCAAGACTCTTGGTTAATAATGTTGTACCCAAAGAGCGAGACTGAGACCGGAATTTGATAAGGTTGGAGATCTTTATTCCTGGGGACTGTCTAGGGGATTGAATACCCAAATCAGACAGTACCTGAGTGTTCAGGGGATAGGGTTTTTATAGTATTTTTGTGGCGGGGGGGGGGGGGGGGGGGAATTAGAGCAAGCAGGATACAGAAGCAAAGTCAGCAGTTAGATATATTATCTTGTTATACTAATACAAACATGTAAACATATGGCTCAGTATAGATAGGGGTGAGAAGGGATCAGGGTCTTTGTGTTGTCTGAGATGGAGGGAGTCAGGAATTTACTATCTTATGGTTCCAGCCACATCTGGGGAAGGGGGAGGCAGTTCTGGAATTTAACAGATACAGCAAAACAATTAGGCTAACAAGGGTGCTTTGCAAATCTTTAGACAATTTTATGGTATATCCATGACCTCTTGTGTCCTATCAGACTATTTTCAGACCCAAAGGTGCCTAGCCAAAGTTATATTTCTAAGGAATTTCTCAGCGTCCAGAAGGATGTCAGGGACCCCTTTCTATACAGGAATTTCACAAACATTGATATTGTACTTCAATAATAGCTGCTCTACAGACCCCAAAGAGAAAACCTTCTTTTCTAGGCTGTTTACAATGTACAGGGCTTTCCATTAGAAAAGAAGTTCTGAACTTGGGGGGCTTTACATTTTTAGATTTAGATTTAGATTTTTAGGGGGTTCATGAATTTGGTTGGGGCAATCGCATGGTGCAATGGATAGAGTTCAAATCTGGCAACAGACCCTTATAACTGTGTGACTTGGATAAGTCACATAAACCTGCTCACCTCAGTTCCCCCATCTGTAAAATGAGGTGGAGAAGAAAATGGCAAACTACTCTAGTATCTTTGCCAAGAAAATATCAAAGAGAATCATGAAGAGTCAGACATGATTGAAATGATTGAACAACAACAATGATATGAATGAAAAAATATATATATTTTCACTATCCTTTCAATGAAATTTAGCATTCTCTTTATTTAAAAAATGATTCTGAGAAGGGGGTATATCACAAAAAAGGTTAAGGACCCCTACAGTAGTATGAGAGTAGGGCTCCCATTATGGCCCACCACACTATGTCATGAAATTGATTAAAGTCTTTCCTTCCCAAAAATGCAGTAGCTTCAATTCAAGTTAATAATTTTCATATACTGATTTGTACTCTAGACTTTGAACCCAGGAATCCTATGAAGTCAGTGGGATTTGAGGGATTTATGATACTCATAATCAGTATGACTCATTTTGGACCTTACTCACATGTTTTTTTGCTTTGTTATATCATGGGTAATTATCATATCACACTAACACAAATGTAAACTCTTTTAGTGCCAGATTCATGTCAGCAATTTCATTATCTCTATATTTTTTTATAAGCATAAAGTAATTATCCAATAAATACTTGTGCAATTGAATTGCTGAAGCAAATATTGTGCATTACCACCACTCTGTTGGGCATTGAAATGTAAAATAATAATTATTAATGATAATATGAGGTTTCTGTCCTCAGGGTACTTACAATCTAGTTAAGAAAATAAGACAAAACATACCAGACAAAACTACAGAATAATAAAAGACAACCCATAATCAATTGTGAGATTATATGGTATATTCTGTAAATGGTATTTAAGGAAGGAAAAAATCAATGTAGTCTAGAATAGTCAGAGAAGTGGATAGTTCAGATTTGCAGAATAAAAGGGATTGAGTATTCTGGTTTAAGTGTCACTAGAATGAGGCCAGTGACCTATTATCCTTTACCATGTTGAAAAGTATCTTTGTTTCTTTCTCCCTAAACCCTCCCGGTCCCTTTCCTATCATATTAACGACACTATCATCCTCCTAGTTCCAACACTCACAATCTAAGGTCATTCTTGATTCCTCCAGTCTGTTTCCAAGTCCAGATACTTTTGTCTTTTTAACATCTCTCAATTAGACACCTTCTTCTCTGATACTACCACCAAGCTAACACAGGTCCACATCACCTTGTGACTTTATTACGCACACATACACACACAAACACACAAACAATTCCAGTGGTTCCTCTATCATCTTCAAGATCAAATACAAAATCCCCTCATATTCATAACCCTGTTCACTCCACCATTATCATCACCTTTCCATCTTCTTATACCTTATTCCCATCTCAGTTCTGGGCATTTTCTCTGATTGTTCCTCAGGCCTGAAACAATCTCCCTCCTCTGTTCCACTTACTAACTTCCTCTTGCTTCCTTCAAATTCCCAAATCCCATTTACTACAGGAAGCATCTCAACTCAAGTGTCTTCCCTTGGTTAATTATTTTTTTAATTTATACACCACTGTATACCAGGCTTGGAGTCAGAAAGACTCAGTTATATGAATTCAAATCCAGACACTTACTAGCTGTGAGACCCTAGGCAAGCCATTTAACCCTCAATTTGCCTCAGTTTCCTCATTTGCAAAGTGAGCTAGAAAAGGAAACAGTAAAAATTTTAATTTTTCATTTATATTTTAATTTAATTTATAAAAATTTAATGAATTCGGGGGCGGCTAGGTGGCATAGTGGATAAAGCACCAGCCTTGGAGTCAGGAGTACCTGGGTTCAAATCCAGTCTCAGACACTTAAAAATTACCTAGCTGTGTGGCCTTGGGCAAGCCACTTAACCCCCATTTGCCTTGCAAAAAAAAAAATTTAATGAATTCATGTTTATACATATTTGTTTGTTGTCTTCTCCATTGGACTGTGAGTTCCTCAAGACCAGGGACTGTCTTTTGCTTCTTCCTGCTTCTCCAACTCTTAGTAAAGTGTCTGCCACTTTGCATATTGACTCACAGTCTACAAAATGTATCATGTATCTGGGGTTGCTGGTATGCTCCCAGCTTTTCTAGGAATACCTGATACTTGAGAGTCACCTCTTTAAAAAGAGATTATGAATTTGAAATCTAAAGGTGACTTCAAGCACTGATAGGTCACTGGCCTCTTTCAAGTGGCACGTGGATTACTAAAATGTTTTTTTGGTAGGTATGCAAACCTTGTGTCTCTTCCCTAGTTAAGAGGGTGAGTAAAAATAGTATCCAATGTACACCCATAAGTCACAAATAGAAGCAGTAGTTTATTTGCAAAGAGAAGAGGGATTTTTTTTTAATTCCATGAATTGATTTGAACAGAATAAAATAACTCATCACCACTGTTAGTTAGCTGGAAGTCTATTATTCAAGACTCATTGGAATACAAACTCTTTCTGCAGGAATCCTAATTGGTTCACATTTTAAATTACTGCAAAATTGTTCCCTGGTTGGTAATGGAGGTGGAGCTCTGAGTTTCAATGCTTCTCTGCCTGGGTGACGTGGATGGGCATCAGAAAAATGTCTTCCTTCTAATGCCCTTATATTTATGCTATTTCATACACATCCTTTTTCTGTTACTTAGCAGGGTTCAGGCAGTGAAAAAAATGAGCAAAAATCGTGCTTCCTTCTTTGCTGAGAGAAAGGATTATGGTCAGATATCTTTGCTATGTCCCTTGGTTTTGTTGAACTTTTCATCTGTTATTATAAGGGATCACTTCTTTAGGCAAAGAATGTGGGAGGGATGTATTTAGAAATGAAGGTGAAATAATATCTGCATATATATACAGGTGAAATAATATCTGTATATATATATATGTGTATAATATATATACATATATAAAATACATGTACACACATACACACATACTCATATATAAGTACATGGAATATACTTAAGTGAGTTGAACAAGTTGTGGTACATGCATGCAACATAATTTTACTGTGTTGTAAGAAGTGATGGATACAAGAATACAGAGAAACACTGAATGACATACATGAGCTGGCAAAAAGAGAAATGAAAGGAACCAACTACTACAATATGAATGGGGGAGAAAAAGAACAGCAAAGCAATTAAAACTAAATATATGAAATTAGACTAAAAAGGAGATATAAAAAAAGTACTTTTCCCATGCTCCTTTGCAGAAGTGTGATGCTATGGATGTGAAACACTACATACACAGACTTTTTAAATTTGTTGGCTGATTTTTATGAATTTTTTTCCCTCTTTTTATTCTACTATAGGTAAGAGAGGCAAATTGGAAAATGTAGATGATGTTCAAAAACATATGAACTGGGGCAGCTAGGTGGCGCAGTGAATAGAGCACTGGCCTTGGAGTCAGGAGTACCTGGGTTCAAATCCAACCTCAGACACTTAATAATTACCTAGCTGTGTGGCTTTGGGCAAGCCACTTAACCCCATTGCCTTGAAAAATCTAAAAAAAAAAACCGTGTATGAACTATGAATACATTTTTTTAAAGTGGGTTCAGAGACAAGGGAAAAAAACCTAAAAGAAGCAAAGATGGACAATTTTGAATATAATTTGTAGTATTTTCTATATCTTTTTTGGAAATAGAAATTTTTGCTTTAAAATTTTTTTTTTATTTATTTAAGGTAGTGACTTGCTAAGTGACTTGCCCAAGGTCTCACAGCTAGGTAATTATTAAGTGTCTGTGGTCAGATTTGAACTGAGGTCCAGGGCTGGTGCTCTATCCTCTGTGCCACCTAGCTGCCCCTAAATGTTTGTTTTTTATTATGAATCCTCACTCAGATTTTGGTAGTCATATGACAATGGTTTTTTATTATTTTTTATTAAAGTTTAAAAAATAAAAAATTTAATTAACAAACAAAAAAATGGGCAAGGGCAGGAAAATCAGTATGCCTCTGCATACTGATGCACACTATGATTTCAAGACACTAACAAGTTTTCCATGTCTATAGAATAACCCAGAATTATGGCCATATCAAGAACAAGAAAGTTAAACTTAAATGTTGAGGAACAAAAATGCTTTATACCTGTCTGTGTGGTACTTTACAGTTCACATGGGAACAGAAGCTGGGCCTAGAATCAGAAAAGTCATTAATATACAAGGTAGATTAGATACAGGACAATTATTTATTTCTCCTTTACAAAAGAAGCACTTAAAATACAAATGAATTGTAAAAGATTTAAAGCAGAAACACTAAACCCATAACTCCTATTATATTCTTCTAGGAGACTGATACTTCAAACAAACACTTTATGGTACTGCTAAATAGCTCTTACCTCTTTTTCAGCTCTGCACTTGTCTAAACTAGTATCTCAAGGTCCATGTCTTTTGGTAAGGCAAGACAGAACTTTGGTTCAGCAGTCTTCTTCTCCAAGGAGAATGTGATTGTAGAAAATTCCTACTGTCTACCAATCAACTCAATCATGGCTCCCCAGGGAAGGTAATGGCCATTTTAGGATTGTTGTTCAGTACTAAGCTCTGGAAAGGAAATGCAAAGGGAGAAGACAGTCATGATGCCAAGGTCTTGCCTCTGGCTCACCTAGGTACACAGTGCCTGTACTTAAACAGCTGCCATAGTTACCAGAGGAAGAAGAGTTCCTTTATTCTCATCCTGGATGGTCTAGAGTCCCCTTTTGTTCCAAAGTTGAAAAGACAGAGAGAAGAGACAAAGATGGCTCTCCCTTTAAAGTCTACTGAGTACAAGACTTTTCCTGGCTCCCCTTTTAATAATCTACTACCTAAATTCTTCTGCTCTAAGTTAGAGTACACAAATGAGCCCAGGGAGACCAGCTTGAGTCTGCATGATCCAATGAAGCATATTCCTGCCAGAGGTGATTGGAGACAGTGAGAAGGAAGCAGAGTGACTACCCATACAGGTGAGAAAACAGAGGCCCAAAGAGAAGTCCCAAAAGTCACATAGATACTAAATAGCAGAGGCAAGAAACCTCTTGGAAAGAACAAGTAACAATATTGTTGGGAGTTGGGGGTTGAGGGTAAAGCTCTACCACAAATTAGCTATGTGTCCAGCAAGGCACCTGAATTCTCTGGGTGTTAGTTTTTTGCTCTGTAAAATGTGGGAGCTGGACTAGGTGACCTCCAAGTTTTCTACAATCTCTAACATTAAATGACTCTCTTCACAATATAATTCTGTGAGGTCAACAGATCAAATATTAGCATCCTGTTAAGGAGTTAATGCAGGGTCCTAAGATCTTCCTAAAGAATAATTCCTCCCACCCTAAAAAAAAAAAAAAAAAAAAAAGAATAATTCCTCCCACCTTGGTTCATTTTAGGATAAAACAAATAATCAAGATCTAAGGCTAGAAGATAAAAGCTAATTAATATTAATTGATTGATAGCTGCCAGGGAGACAGCAATTCCTCAAAACATGGGAGTTACACACACACACACACACACACACACACAAAATCTTAGGGTGACATTGCAAAAAGAATTCTATTTGGTGGAGCCATTTTCCTTATTTGGAAGGTCAAGCAAAAAGGCAAGTGGTCAGGTTCGGAAAGAATATGATAGAACCTTGGAATATACAAGAGTTGTCAAAGATCAGGTTTGTTGCAATGAGATATTTCTCTGTAGTTTATCTTATCAGTTATCTTGGGTAGGAAATCTGGAAGACAGTAGGGACCTTCTTCAAGACAGAAATCAGAAAAAGAAAAAAAGTCAGAAATCAATAAGGTTCCTCCAATTTTTATTAGCCTGGGGGTTTCTATTTGCCTACCACCAAAAACCTGCAACTTTTCTTTTTTTGATGTCTAAGGTTACATTTTTTCTCTAGAGAATGCTTCCCTAATGCTCACAATCTACCTCCTCCACAAAATCCAGTTTATAAAGAGAAAATTGATACTCAGAATGGTTAAGTGACTTGTCCAAAGAACATGGCATTGTTGGGATTAGAATCCAGATCTTCTGATTTCTAGTGCAATATCTTTCTCAATTGTTCATTGAGGATGTGAGAAGGAAAACTACCAAAGGACTCTTAGGGTTAAAGGGTTTTCAAATATGGTATAAA
Source organism: Macrotis lagotis (assembly GCF_037893015.1). NCBI lineage: Eukaryota > Metazoa > Chordata > Mammalia > Peramelemorphia > Peramelidae > Macrotis > Macrotis lagotis. The sequence goes on from NC_133662.1 coordinate 77,869,052, forward strand.
GAGTCATACCAGCTATTTAACTGAAAGGCTTTTCAGATGATTCTGGTGATTTCAAATGATTCAGATGATTATCTGTAGGCGATAATGTGGCATAAATTATTTAATCCTTAGAGGGCTCAGTGACGCACATTCAAGCATAGGCTTAGCCTCATGTCCCCCTTGCCTAAAAATGTTCTTTTCCACTTAATTAAAACCTTTTGTTCCCTTTAAGAATCAGTTCAAATGCTAATTCAAGTCTTTTCTGATTTTCCATGATGAACCATGGCATATCACACACACACACACACACACACACACACACACACACACACACACACACAAATACACAAACATAGTACAGTACTTATCTGTGAACATAACTCCAGCAGAATATAAACTCATTGAGGAAAGAGACTGATTATCACACTTTTGTTCTTTGATTTCTAGCCCTAGCCCTAGCCCCAAAAGTAGTTTGAAAAAATACATACTGAGGTGACCTCATCAGGAAGACTTAGTCCAAGTCATACTTCCTATTTGTTGTTCTAATTAATCTCTTCATGACTCCATTTGGGAATTTATTACCAGAGATATAGGAGTGGTTTAACACTTCCTTCTCCAGCTCATCTGACAGATCAGGCAACTGAGATTAAAAAGGATTAAATGACTTGCCCAGCATCAGAAAACTGGTGTCAGAGCCCAGATTTGAACTGGGAAAGATTTCTTCCTGATTTCAAATCCAATACTCTAATCCCTGCCCTGATACTTCACAGCTTTATGACCCTAAGGAAGACATTTAAATTTTTTTTTAACATTTGAATGCCACTTGGTGTAATTAAAGAAGTAAAAGGAACTCTCTTTTATAATCAGGTAATTTAACTTTATACATGAGAAATTTGTTAAATTGACATTACACTTTTGCAAAAGTGACTTGAACAAGTATTGTAAGAATAAGGACATTTAAATTCTTTAGAACTATAAGTAAGCATTAAAATTCTGAGAGGATGATGGTTTGTATTGACTATATGAATAATAACAGATAAATGGCTGCTTAAATTTAGCCAAAACTGAATCAAACTAAATACTGAGTCACTTTTGAACTCCCTTCTGCTAGTCTTTCCATCCCTTTAATAATGAACAGCCCCTTAGAGAATTGAGTCAAATTTGTAAAAAAAAAAAAAAAAATCCATTCCTCAATTGACAAATGGTCAAAGAATATACAGAGGCAATTTACAGATGAGGAAATCAAAACTATTCATAGTCATATGAAAAACTGCTCTAAATTATTACTAATTAGAGAAATGCAAATTCAAGCATCTCTGAGGTACCACCTCACACCTCTCAGACTGACCAATATGAACAGAAAGGACAAAGATCAATGTTGGAAGGGATGTGGGAAATCTGGGACACTATTACATTGTTGGTGGAGCTGTGAACTCATTCCAACCTTTCTGGAGAACAATTTGGAATTACACCCAAAGGGCAATAAAAATGTACATACCCTTTGATCCAGCAAAACTACTACTGGGTCTGTACCCTGAAGAGATCATGATAAAGGGTAAAAATATCATTTGTAAAAAAATATTCATAGTAGCTCCTGCTTGTGGTAGTGAAGAATTGGAAATTGAGTGAAAGTTCATCACTTGGGGAATGAACAAATTGTGGAACACAACTGTACTATTAGATACCAGGAGGGATAGAAATTCAGAGAAGCCTAGAAAGATTTGCATGAACTGATGCTGAGTGAGATGAGCAGAACCAGAAGAACATTGTACAAGTAACAGCAACTTGGGGTTGATGATCAACCTTAATGGATCTGTTCATTTCATCAGTGCAATAATCAGGGACAATTTTAGGGTATCCACAATGGAGAATACCATCTGTAGTCAAAGAAAGAATTGTGGAGTTTAAATAAAGAGCAAAGACTTTTAAAAAAAGTTATCTTATGTATTATGTATTATGTAATTTTGCTATATCTTATATTTTATTTTCTCCTTAAGTATAGGATTTTTCTCTCAACACATTCAGTTTTGATCAATGTATAGCAGGGAAACAATGTAAAGACTATCAGACTGCCTTCTATGGGGGTGGGCGAGGGAAGTGAAATTGGGGGAAAAAACTGTAAAATTTTAAAAAGTTTTTAAAATGTTGAAAAAAAAGACAACCCCTGCCCTCAAGGAACTCACAGTCTGATGTAACTAAGCACACTTAAGTATTTTTTTAATTCTTAGGTAATATATAAAATGTTAAAGCCACTCTATAAATTTTAGCTATTACACATAAAAGGACAGTCTCTCCAACCTCACAAATAGTTTCCTTGTTTGTACTCTTAGGTAATCCATCTTCCTGAGTTGCTTAATGACGGGAAAAAATAAAGTTGGCACCTGATGACCAGCCTAAAGGTAATGATTCTTCTATAATTTAGCTAAGCTTACTATTTATTAACTGGCAATACTCCTTTGTAAAATGTGATATAACTATGAATTACTCTAATAAAGGTGATTTTGTTCTTAAGGTTCCCAGACTTTGGGGCCCATTTCTAATCTTATCTTTTACAAAAAAATTTTCCCTTACTATCTTAGTTGAAGTTGATCCAACATGTGGCACAGTGGAAAAAATGTGGTGCAGTGGAAAGCATTGAACTTGTAGTAATAGAAGTCTACTTCTAATCCTGGTTTTACTACTTAATACCTGGGTAACCTTCAACAAGCCCAAGTTTCCTTATCTGTAAAAGGAGACCTTCAAATCCCCTCCAGTTTTACAACTACCCAAATCTGAAGTATCTCCTCTGGCATCTAAAGGTTCTTTTGTTTTAGGTTTTTGCAAGGCAAATAGGGTTAAGTGGCTTGCCTAAGGCCACACAGCTAGGTAATTATTAATTGTCTGAGACCAGATTTGAACCCAGGTATTCCTGACTCCAGGGCCGGTGATTTATCCCCTGCAACACCTAACCGCCCTATCTAAAGGTTCTTAACCATTTTGTATGTCATGGACTGGTTCTTTGGTCAGTCAACAAGCATTTATTAGGCACTGGGCACTGTACTAAACCCTGGGGATACACAACTAGCTAAAAGATAATCCCTGTAGTCAAAGAGGCCATAGTCTGATGGGGGAGAAAACATGTAAACAATTCTGTAAAAACAAGATACAAGGTAATTAGGGATAGTCTCAGAGGGGGAAAAAAGTAAAATCTCAGAATATTTTTAAATGTATAATGTAAACTTTTGTTGAAATAGTTATCAAAATATTTTTATAACAAGTTCAAGGATCCCATGGATCCCATACTAAGAGCCCCTGCAAATGGATGTTCTAGTTTCCAATTGCAGGCCTCCAATGACAGGGAATTCAATGTATGAGGGGGCTACCCAGGGCCCTTTACATTTAATTTTTTTTTAATATTTTCTAGCAATTTAAATTTGTTTCCCTAACTAAAGAGCAAACTCCTTTAGGACAGAGTATATGTATATTTGTTTCCTCTCCAAAATACGAAAACACAATACTGACACTTAATGAGTCATTCCAAAAGTACTTTATTGACCAGAAAATTAAAGGTCAAGGAACCTGACTGACCTCAGGGCTTGAGCAATTTACTGGAACCTTAACCTCTATTTTCAGCTCCCTGTTTCTCCAAGAACTGTTAGAAATGAAATGGCCCAGGGTGGGAAGGGGGAAGCTCTGGAAAATTTCCAGCACTGATAGAATCTTTTTTTATTTTCAAAATTCAATTATATTGGGGTGCTAGGTGGCACAGTGGATAGAGCACCAGCCCTGGAGTCAGGAGGACCTGAGTTCAAATCGGACTTCAGACACTTAATAATTACCTAGCTGTGTGGCCTTGGACAAGTCACTTAACCCCATTGCCTTGCAAAAAAAACTTTAAAAAATTCAATTATATTTACTTTTCAGCCCCCTTCCCTCTGAGAAAGCAAGAAAAATAAGTTACAAATTTATATTGTCAAGCAAAACAGAAGGAAGGAAAGAAGGAAGGGAGGAAGAAAGGAAGGGAGGGAGGGAGGGAAGAAGGAAACAAAAGAACCCGTATTCCAATCTGCACTGAGTTTATCAGCTATCTGAAGGTGAGTGGCATGTATCATCATGAGTCCTTTGGAATTATAGTTGACTGAACCTCAATTGATTCTATCTCAGTTTGGGTTCACTCAGCTTGGGTTGTTTGTCACTTATATGTCCACTTCCATTAGTACTATATTAAATTTTTGATAGTCAGGTTAGGATCCACCCTGAGGCTAGCCAAGTACACGGATGGCCATGTTCCATTCCTTACTGTTGTGTAGCAATGAATCATTGTCCTTCGAGATTGGCCCCAGGAGTGTTCAAAAGATAATGATGACAAAGATAATCCTCATGAAGTCTACAGAGTACTTCATTTACTCCTCGCAGCAAGTCTGAGTGCTTCAGTAGAGGCTGCTTTATTTTCTCCTCTTTTGCAAAAGAGGAAACTGAGCTTGAGAGAGATCAAGTGACTTGCCCCCAGTCAGGATCAACTGCACCCAGCTGCCTTCAGTAGTTCGGGGTAGTTTAGAAAGTGGCCACAAAAGCATGGAATGGCTGGAAGCCAAGGAGGGCAGATGTGGGCTTTGGGCTGGGCCCGTACGGGGTTTCCACTGCGCGCTCTCGCTCTCTCTCTGTTCATTTTGCCAGCTGGGAAGTACACTTGGTGGTCAAAAAATTGTATAAATACCATCCTCGATGCTCAACCAAAGTGCTGATGTCAGTTACTAAAGGGGTCTGTCTTCTCTTTAATGACGCGTGCACGCGGCTTTTGCTGCATCTCCACAAGCTTAAGCCGGGGCTGTCAAGGAGGAAAGAAGGGAACTGTCAAAGAGAAAAGAAATGCTGCCAGCAAAGAGCTTGACTCTGTAGAGTGGGTGGGCAGAATTCTCCATTCCTTTCTCTGGAACGCCCAAACCCACGTCCACACCCACCCGCGGGATCCTTCTCCGAAAGTAGAAGAATGGACCAATTTTAAGTTCGAAGCCGGGGGCGCTCCCGCTTCCTTCTTTCTTTCCACCTTCTTTCCGCCTGCAGTGGCTCTGGGCAGAGAACAGAGTCTCCCCATTTGGACCCGGCCCAGAGCACAAGGACAGCCCGCGCCCGGCGCGACGCCCAGTCTCGGGTTCTGCTGGCTTGGCAAGACAGAAGGAGCCAGGTGGAGAAGCGGGTGCGTGCGTTTTGTCCCAGGCCAGGCAGGGGGACTGAGGGCGGTGCTGCTCCGGGTCTCCGGGGCCCCAGACGGGGAAGAGGAGGAAGGGGGGGCAGAGCTGGAGGAGCTTGTTCCCTTCGCCCCGCCCCTGCACCCCCGGAGCCTTAGGGCTGCCCCGGACTCCTCGCGGGGCCACTGAGGGCCGCGCGTAGCAGCGAGCGCCCCGGAGCCTGGCCGGGATGAGGCGAGCCCCGGGATCCCCGAGAAGCCGAGCCAGAGCCGCGAGCCCCCGCGGGCAGCTGCCGCTGCTCCTCCTGCACGTCCTCCTGGCGGCCGGGGCCAGCTCCTGGAAGCTCACCATCCTGCACACCAATGACCTGCACAGCCGGCTGGAGCAGACCAGCGAAGACTCGGGCAAATGCAGCGTGCCGGCCCGCTGCGTGGGCGGCGTGGCCCGCCTGCACACCAAGGTCCAGGAGATCCGCCGGGCCGAGCCCAACGTGCTGCTGCTGGACGCCGGGGACCAGTACCAGGGTACCGTCTGGTTCACCGTGTACAAGGGCGCCGAGGTGGCGCATTTCATGACCGCCCTGGGGTACGATGCAATGGTAAGAGGAAGGATGCTTGTCTGCAAGAGGAGACTCTTGGGGGGGGGGGGGCGGGAGGGGGGTCCCTCATCTAGTGGGAGGCTGAGAGGAAGAGCCAGGTAAGCTTCCGTGCGTCTGCTACAAAGTTTATTGGCTGACTGACTGGCACATCCCTTTTTTTAATAACAAGCTGATCCAAGGGGTTATTTCCCCGGCGAACGTATTTTTTACCTTATTAAATTAAAGGGATGGGAAGACTAGAAGCAACAGAGAGTGGAAGAGTGACTCAGAAATGGTTAGGTCGGCTCAATTTCGGCTACCTTTAAGCCACTATTTATCCGTCAACAGGCATCCCTGGCGTCCTGAGCACTTTATTATTCTCGGGGGTCACAAAGCAAGACAGAAGAGCGCCCTGCCCTCAAGGAAACTGGTAGAAATAAGGGCATTTAATCCTGCTGCAATATAGCAAACGTCAAACCCTCTCTATACATGTTAGCTATTACTGCTGCGAGCAGTCAGTCTCTCCAGTCACTTAAATCCTGAACTTCTTTGTACTCTTAAGCAGTTCATCTTCGGAGTTGCTTAGTGACAGGCCAAAAAACAAAAAAGTTGGCACCTGGTGCTCATCCTTCAGGAGATGATTCTCCTGTCATGTAGCTAAAGTTACCTTCTGTTGACAAACGGAATCTCTTTATTAGAGACTGCTCAGTCTTTCTGATTTACCACGTTTGACCGGCTGCCATAGCTTTCTGTGACTCTTGAGGTCATTGACTTGTTACAATAGAAGTTATAAAATAGGACTTTAGAGAAGGAATTTACACGGAATAGCTAGTATCATTTATATAGCACTTTAATGTTTGTGATGCCCTTTGTGTGGGGTTAATAAGAAGGTAACTACCGGCTGCTAGGTGGCGCAGTGGATAGAGCACAGACCCTGGAGTCAGGAGTCCCTGAGTTCAGATCCATCCTCAGACACTTAATAATTACCTAGCTGTGTGGCCTTGGGCAAGCCACTTAACCCCGTTTACCTTGCAAAAAAATAAGAAGGTAACCGTTCTTATTAACCCCACACACGCACCCATTTTACATATGAGGAATATGAGGCAAATAGAATGATGTTAAGTGATTTGGCCAGAATCATACAGCTAGTAAGAAGTGTCTGAGGTCCAGTTTGAACTCAGCTCTCACTGATTCTTATGTCAGAGCTCAATCCACTATGCTGCCTAGCATTTATTTATTTTATGAATACATGCACATATAAATGCATAGCTATGATGTATTTACACAAAATGGGCAGAGGCAGACTAATGTGGCTAGGCTAGGAGTCATGGAATAAGCCCCACCTTGCTTTGTGTTCTTTGGCAAGCCACTCACCTTTGCAGGGCTCCTAGACAACTCTGTAAGATAGTATGTTGCAGCCTATTTGTTGATTTACAGATATCTCCTTTAATCCTCCCATCAACCATTGGAAGTAGGTACTTTGATTTCCCCCATTTTACAAATGAGGAAACTGAGGCAAACAAGTGATTTGCCCATTTTACTCATAGTCACACAACTCAAAATGCTTGAAGGCTGGATTCGTACTCAAGTCTAACTGATTCTAGGCCCAGGGATCAGCATAGGAATAATGTGAGATAAGTACTTTTTGAGAACCATAAAACATTATTGAAACATGACTACTAGTAGCAGTCTTGCTACAAAGCCTTTGTCTTTATTTCCTTTGAGAAGAGTAGAACAAATTTTAGCTTCTTTGTATTTCATATGTAAAGCAATACTGTTGTTTCCTTTTCTGTGGAACAGTTGGCTATAGTATTGTAGAAAGAGAATGCTTTGTGATGTGTCTTTCAAGTCTATCTATTTAAGTCAAATTAGGGAATATGGAAAAAAGTTGATGATAAGAAGTCAGAAAAAAATAAAAAATTTTAAAAAATTAAAAAAAAAGTCAGGCTTGTTTATGGAGGGATCTTTTGGGTAATGATAAGATCCATGCCAGAAGGGCATTATAAGGAACTTCAAAGAAATGTTCAAATCCTCTTTTTGTTTTCCTGGAATTTCCTTGTTTCACATAGCACTCAAAATAATTGGACTGTTTTAGAATGTTGTTGCCAGGAAATACAATTAACTTTCGATAATGGGCTTTTACCACAGGGTATTGGTGTTCCACTGTAGTGTGGATCACAATTTTTTCCCTGTAATATATTTCAGTTTGTTCAGTTTCTAAGTTAGCCATGTTATAAAATGGGGTTTTTTATTATTACCTCAGTGGATCTGCTACCAAGTCTTTGCTTTCATTTCCAATCCCCCACCAGGATGGGATACATTCCATCCATGCCATTTCATCCTGTGTGGATCTTGTCTTTGTCTTCCTTTAACTCCCCCATGAAGGACCTGTTCAACATACTCTAGGCACCCATTTGATACAAGAACAAGACTTAGGTTATTTGCCCATTTGTTCTCACTGCTACAAGACTGGCTGACCCACTTCTTTCTTCAAGTTCTGAAAATTCTCTAATGTTTTTTCATTCTATTTTTCACATGCAAGTAATCTTTGGTAATACTCAATGACCCCAAAGTCTTAGTACAATTTATAGTGTGACCTAATTATGTCTACTATAGACAAAGTTTATTGATTAGTTGACTTTTTTTTCTTTTGCAAGGCAAATGGGGTTAAATGGCTTGTGCAAGGCCACACAGCTAGGTAATTATTAAGTGTCTGAGACCGGATTTGAACCCAGGTACTCCTGACTCCAAGGCCGATGCTTTATCCACTACGCCACCTAGCCACTCCTCAACCATCGGTTTTTGACAATGTCCCTGAGCTCAGAATGCCTTGAAATTAAAAAATAAGTTTTCCTCAATGGTAAAAATTCAGAAATTCTGTTGCTCATTGTGCTGCACTCTCCTCTTACCTCAATCAGTTGCTGTTTTCTGGGCATTTGATGGCACTGTTTTCCAATTGGAATTTTAATTAAATATTTTCTGTGTGCTATTTTCAGGGGAATTCTAAGAGAAAAAAATAAGTCCTGCCCTATAGGAGCTTATGTTTTTATAAGAAAACCATTGCTCAAAACTGTATAGAAAAGGTCAGTTAAATTCTGGGAGGTTAGTGTTTATTCATATTCCCCTCCCCACATCGTCTCTTCCTAGGATTTTTTTCCTACCTCTATTCAGGTGAATTACCACTATTATATTGCCTGGAGCAGGGCCTTGGCCATGACATACACTGAGTCAATTGAGCTCATTTCCTGCCAAGGATTTGTTGGGCACTTTTGGGAGCAAAACAAATACTAGTTATAATTTGTACTCCTTGGACATTTATTTTTTTTTTCCTATCCTCTGGTTTTATAGGGTATTCAAGAGAGTTTTGAGAAAGAACCATCTTTAGTCAGCATTTTGGCATCACTGTAAATCAGTTTAGCTTTCCTGGCATCTCAGACAGGTTGTGTGTGTGTGTGTGTAGCAGGTGGGTGCTGGGCATTGCAGACATAGCTTGTGCCATGTTAACCGATGTTTCTTCACAGCCTTATAATTAATGATTACAGTAAAACCCACCTCAGTGTCATTACATCATTAGGGTCATAGGTTCATAGATTTAGAACTGGAAAGAAACATTAAAGTCCACCTCATACATCTACTAATTTTTCAAAGAGGAAATTGAGTGTCATAGAGATTGGATGACTTGCCTCAAAGTCACGTGGTAATTTAGAGTCAGGTCTTCTTGATTTAGGTCCAGTGTTCTAACTACTAGTCCATGCTGTACTAATATTGTTATGGAACAAATGATATAATTATATTGCTCTGGAGTTTATAAACTTCAGGTCCAATGTCCTAACCATTAGTCCACAGTATGCTAATAACACTATGGAACAAGTGATGAATTATATTGCTCTGGAGTTTACAAAGTGTACCCTATGTCCTTCACAACTCTCAGGAAGAACTGAATGGAAATTGTTACCCTCCTTACCTATTGAGGAAATCAATCAGATCAAAAAGGTCAATTAACTTATGCATGATTACCCAACTAATAAGTGTAAAATTGTAAATGAAGAAACTTTAAAGCAATGATCTAGTATTGTTATATCTTTTCTCTCTCCCATTGTATTGGAAACTCTTTGATGGTATTACAGTCAGAGGATCTTAGAACAGGAGAGGTACTTTACAGATCATATTCTCTTCATTCTATTTAGCAGTGAAAATAATATAGGTTCTGACCTGGGATCTGCTTCTGTAAGCAGTCGGTGGAGAGAAATGACCCTCGAAAATGTTCAGATCACTTAATGTTTTCTACCAGTTTCAGAGTAATGTTGCCAATCTAATTTTATATACCTGTTTCTGAAAGGATTTGAAGTCACAAGTAATTTACAGCTATGTACGTACACACACACACACACACACACACACACACACACACAGAGCATAAAGAACAAGAAGATGTTTAATTATTAAATATAATTTCTTTGTTGCTCTTTCAGAATGGAGGAATGTCAGAGTCATAGTACACAAAGATTTAAGCAAAAGACTTAACAGCATCTCTCTTCATAATTCATGTGGACATGATAAGAGAGGTGTGAACTGTGAGATAATATGGTTAGGTTTCTTTAGATCTAATTAGAAGCCAGAATTCTCTGGTCAGTGCATTCACAGCTTTTTTGAAACCAAGATGGAGACTTGGGTCAGGAGGGAAGGGATGAGAAGAATTGTATAGGGGCCATCACCAAATACTATAAACCCAGATTTTTGACAGCAAATAGCTTATCAGCTGGTGTATGAATTGTGTTGGAATAAAGTCTCCCATGTAGAGCAATTACATAGTAATGCCTGTAGTCAAAGCCCTCACAACCACAGCACCTTGTCATCTGTATTGATTTATTTTGGGATCAACCATGAGCTCTAGTTTAGGTCACAAGCTTTCCTTGGGTTATTTTTCAGGTGCCCAGTACAAAGCAACCTCATTAGCTTGTCTTTCACAATATTGTCACCTATCTTCAGAAAACTGAACTCAGGGATCTTATCATTTCATAAATATTTAGTCCCTGAGAGACAGCTTGGCATAATGAAATAGAAGCTGGCCTTAGAACCAGAATGACCTGGGTTCAAGGCCTAACATTGGCTTTGTGACTTTGAGCAACTCTTTTAATCTGTGTTCTGGACAACTCTCATTTTTTCTTTTCCTTCTTTGGAGGAGCTTTTTTTCCCCCTCCTCAGCTAACAAGCACTTGTTTCCCTCCCATCACAATAAAGACAAAATAAAATCTCTGTAAAAAGCATACACAAGGCGCGGCAGCTGACCTTCACTCTCCTCTGAGCCGCCGCTTCCCCAGAGCCATGGCGCCATGCAAGTTCTTCATCGGGGGCAACTGGAAGATGAATGGGGACAAGAAGGCTCTGGGGGATCTCGTCGCTTTGCTCAATGGGGCCAAGGTGCCCGCCAACACCGAAGTGGTATATGGAGCTCCTTCTATCTACCTTGACTTCGTGCACCAGAAACTGGATGGAAAATTTTGTGTAGCTGCTCAGAACTGCTACAAGTGCCCAAGGGAGCTTTTACTGGGGAGATCAACCCTGCCATGATTAAGGATTGAAGCGCCAGCTGGGTGATCCTGGGACACTCTGAAAGGAGACACATCTTTGGGGAGTCAGATGAGCTTATTGGGCAGAAGATGGCCCAGGCTCTGTCAGAAGGCCTAGGAGTGATTGCCTGTATTGGTGAGAAGTTGGATGAGAGGGAAGCTGGAATCACTGAGAAGGTTGTCTTTGACCAGACCAAGGCCATTGCAGACAACGTGAAGGACTGGAGCAAAGTCATTCTAGCCTATGAACCGGTCTGGGCTATTGGTACTGGCAAGACAGCTACTCCTCAGCAGGCTCAGGAGGTACACAAGAAGCTTCGGGGCTGGCTTAAGACCCATGTCTCAGAAAGTGTATCACAATGTATCACAATCATTTATGGAGGCTCTGTGACAGGGGCCAACTGTAAGGAGCTTGCCGGCCAGGCTGATGTGGATGGTTTCCTGGTGGGTGGAGCGCCCCTTAAACCTGAATTTCTGGACATCATCCAAGCCAAAAACTAAGCTCTTCACGTGGTCCTCCTGAGTCCCATACATACAGAGCTAGGACTAGGCTAGACTAGTCTGGTTTATCCCTCCTCTTCCCATGTGATTGTGATGTTGGTTCCCCATCCCCTGTGATCTACACCTTTGTCCCTCATGTAGATTGTGTAATGCACTACTTCTCAGATCCTCTAATGGACCAGGCCTTTTTCCATTTACTGTAAATTTGAAGGAAGCACAAAAAAAAAAAAGCATACAGCAAAACAAATTCCCATTTTGGCCATTTAAAAAAAATGCATGTCTAGGCAACTCTCTAAGATTGAGTTGCAGAGCTGTTAATGTGTGTTGGTAGAAACAATTTTTTCATGAGTTCCATGAGTTCACTTTATTAGTGTAATTCCAAATGGAGATCATATAGATTTCTAGCACTATTCACCAGACTTTCAAAGCAACCAAGAGCTCAAATGCAAACATAATGACTAGCTCAGAGGAGGAGAACCAAAAGGTTTGTGGATCCCTCTGGTTTCCTTAGAAGACATTTCTCTGATATAACTGAATTAAATACAGAGTGTTCACCATCAAACAGGTCCATTGGATGCAAAGGAGTACTTTTATTTCTGCTATTCTGACTCTTCAGGAAAAGCATTGTCTTCATTTGGTCCTTTGCCCTTTCCTATACTAATCTGAATATTCATATTTACTAGCAGGAGACAAAAAACATGTGAATGGCACTGTACCAAAGAACCTCAGGGAATAAAAATATTGAAAGACATTTCATTTTGGGGGCAGCTAGGTGGTGCAGTGGATAGATTGCCAGCCCTGGAATCAGGAGGACCTGAGTTCAAATCCAGCCTCAGACACTTAATAATTACTTAGCTGTGTAACCTTGAGCAAGTCACTTTACTACATTGCCTTACAAAAAAAGCAAAGGAGAGAGAGAGAGAGAGAGAGAGAGAGAGAGAGACATTTTATTTTCCAATGAAGATAAGTTATGTAATTTTAAGTATCTGAGATTACCCTGACCTCCATCCCTCAATCAGGGTCCACTGAATATTGTTCTTGAACTCTACCAGTCATTTCTGCAACTTGTGCTGCCTGCCTATTATATCTATACTCTGGCAGTGTACTTCTTGTTCTTATCAAAACATATATTTTATTTATTTATTTTTGAAATTCTGAGTTCCCAATTCTTGCCCTCCTTCCAGTCCCTCCCTTCCCACTGAGAAAGAAAACAATATGCTTTATACACTTGAATTCATATAAAAAATTTTCATATTAACCATGTCATCAAAAAAAACCCAAAAAATAAAATGAGAAAATTATATCAATTTGTACTCAAAAGTTCATTAGCTCCCTCTCTGGAAGTAGTTTAGCATTTTTCCTTGTATTTTTCAGAATTATCTTTGATCATTTCATTGTTCAGAGTAGCTAAGTCTTTCACAATTGATCATAGTTACAATATTACTGTTTCTGCATACAACAATTTCCTGGTTCTGGTCACTTCACTTTACAAAGGTTTATATACACCTTCCTATGTTTTTCTGAAAGTATTACCCCTGCCATTTGTTAGAGCACAATAGAATTCCTTTTTTTATAAAGATTTTATTTATTTTGAGTTTTACTATTTTCCCCCATCTTACTTCCCTCCCCCCACCCCCCACAGAAGGCAATTTGTCAGTCTTTACATTGTTTCCATGGTATACATTGATCTAAATTGAGTGTGATGAGAGAGAAATCATATCCTTAAGGAATAAACACACTAGAGATAGCAAGATCAGACAATAAGATATCAGGGTTTTTTTTCCTAAATTAAAGGTAATATGGGATGGACTAGGTGGCGCAGTGGATAAAGCACCAGCTGTGGAGTCAGGAGTGCCTGGGTTCAAATCCGGTCTCAGACACTTAATAATTACCTAGCTGTGTGGCCTTGGGCAAGCCACTTAACCCCGTTTGCCTTGCAAAAACCTAAAAATAAATGAATGAATGAACAAATAAATAAATAAATAAACTAATTAATTAAAGGTAATAGTCCTTGGTCTTTGTTCAAACTCCACAGTTCTTTCTCTGGATATAGATGGTATTCTCCATTAGACAGTCGCAAATTGTCCCTGATTGTTGCACTGATGGAATGAGTGAGTCCATCAAGGTTGATCCTCACCCCCATGTTGCTGTTAGGGTGTATAGTGTTTTTTGCTTCAGAGCACACTAGAATTTCAACACAATCATCTACTACAGCTTTTTCAGTTATTTCCCAATTAATGGGCATTTCCTCAATTTCTTTGCCACCATAAAGAGCTGCTATGAATATTTTTGTACATGTAGGTAGGTCCTTCTTTTTCTTCGATCTCTTTGAGATTCAGAACTAATAGTGCCATTTCTGAGACAAAGAGCATACACAGTTATATAGCCCTTTGAGCATGGTTCCAAATTTTTCTCCAGATTGATTGGACCATTTTACAACTCCACCAACAGGTGTACCTACTTTCCCACATCCCCTCCAGCATTTGCCATTTCTGATACATGTGAAGTGGTCTCTCATTTTTTCATGTAGCTATAGATATCTTCATATCTGTTGACCAACTATCAGTTTACAGTTCTTACATGATATTCAATCTTCATTCCATCCCTTGGGGATGGATGTGGGAAAAAATCTAGTGAGAAAACTTTAAGTAATCTGAATGATGAGAATCAACTGTCTCCACATTCAGCTTTGATATCATTTCCCGTATCTGGAATGTACTCCTCCTCCCTTCTTTCCCTTCACCTCTATCCCTTGCTTCCTTCAAAGTTCATCCTACAGATGGCCTTAAGCTTCTCTAGTGCAAAGAACTGTTCCATTTTTGTCCTTGTTTCCTCAGCACCTCTAGCACAAATCTGGTACCTAACAAAGTTTTAATAAATTATATTGACATGCTTACATGAAAGAAATAATTTTTCCTATAGATATCCCTTGTTACTGACTTAAAGAGTTTTGACTGTTATTGAAAGGCAATAAAAGGTTGCCCAGGGTAAATTCTTTCTAATTTGGTAGCCAATAGATATTAAAAATAATTACAAAAATAATTAGGAATTTGAGACAAAGGATCCTTATCTTTTCCTCTTACGAAGTATCAGTGCTAATAAAGAAAATTATGATTACTGAGTAAATGAATATATATAATATTATCTGCCATACATATATAACTGATTCAATATTTTATTTTTTCCCATTCACGTGTAAAAAATTTTTAATGCTATCTTTTTTTTATTTTGAGTTCCAAATTCTCTCCCTTCCTCTTCCTCCCCCGTCATTGAGAAGACTAGCAATTGATATAGGTTATACATGTACAGTCTTACAAGGTACATTTACACATTTATACATTTAAGATATATTTAGAACTGGAATGAAATTTAAAGATTATCTATTCAAATTCCCTATCCCAATCCCTGTCACCACACACATTTTATAGATAAAGAACTGAAGTTCAGAAAGATTTAGCATTTTATCCACAGTCACACTGGAAGTCATACACATTAGACTTGAATCTCTAAATCTGACTCCACCATATCAAACATACTTTTTATATAGTATTTGTATATATTTAATTATTTTGACCTTCAAAATAATCCTGTGAAGTAGGTATTATAAGCCCCATTGAGGTACACAGGTGGTAAATTAGTCTAGTGTGTTAGAATTGAAGTTTGGCTCAGACCTGAGTTTGAATCCTACCTCAAATGTATACTTAGTTTTCTAACACTGAACAAGTCACCTAATCTTACTCAGTCTTAGTTTCCCCATCCATTAAATGGAAATAATAATAGCATCTACTTCATAGAGTTGTTTTGAAGATCAAAAAGAAATAACATCTGTGAATCATTCACTTTGCTAACCTTAAAATATTATTTTGACCCTATGTAACTTTTAACTATCTTTATTTTACTAAGTTTAGTGTTTAACACATAGTAGTTATTTAATAGATGTTAGTTGACTTCATATAGTATAAATGTTAACTATTATTATTTTACAGGTGAAGAAACTGGGAATAAGAAAAATTAAATTATTTTTCTAGAGTCACAAAATTATAAGTATTGGAAGTGAAATTCAAACACAGTTTTTTCCTAATTCTGGTCCAAGCTTCTTCCATTATGCTGTGCTCCTGCTTTTTTGTACATAAAAAGGTATTCCAATAAGAGTTATTCTTCTAGGAAAGAAGGATTATAATATTAGAACTAGAAGGAACCTTTGAAGAACACATTACAAATAAGGAAACCAAGGTCTTTCAAGATCCGATATGATATTTACTACATGCTTTGGATTTATTTTTTACTTGTAGGGTAAGATGAATGGGAAAAAACCCCCAAAATACTTGTTCATTGAAAAAAGATTTTGATGCCCCCGTGTGAGTGACAAAGTAAGGACTTGAACCTTACATTTTTCTGGCTCTACAAACAAATTTCTTTCCCATTGTACTGGATATGATATTTCTTTCATAATCTAGGGATGCTAAACTTTAGCCAGTCATCTAGAATTCATGCAGGATTACAAATCTTACTTGAGGTTAAATTCAGTGAGATTTCCTCTTTCCAGCCCATACTCTCCTTCCACACTCCTGACCAGGCTCATGAGCAGTGCTTTAAGTAATCGGATAAAGTGACCCCCAAATCAAGTCTTTTTAGTGTGTTCTTTGCTCTACATTGACTCACAATATAACTCAGAAAAAGTTCTGAGACCCATTCTTGGTAAACATGGAATATTCCCTGCCATCCCCAGGATTCTTGTAAAGAAGCCTGGCCAAATGAAATATTGACAGATGCATAGAGGAAGGTATGAAAGAATCAGACTGTTCTCTCAACAGTTTATAAAATGTTAACTCCTGTTTTGCATTTGCTGCAGAATTGGAAAGGAAGTGTGATTTGATGCTATTTTACCAGATGCCAATCTCATTTTGTTTATTTTTCATTTAACTTTCGCCTGAATGGAAACTAGCACTTTAGACATTTGGCTTGAAAAAAAATTGAATGGATTTGGTGGAAGATGTGAAATCCTCATCCCTTGAAAGTTTTAAATAGATGGCCATTTTTTTCTTGATAAAGTCTGAAAGAGGAGATAAAGCCATATTATCCCTCAAGATCCCTTTCAGCCTAAAGATTCTAGTATAATTATTGAAAAAAGATGAAAGATGGTGAGATTAGTACATTCTTCTGTATAGTGGTTGCTTAATAAGTGTTTGGTAAATTGATTTTAAAGCCTTAAACTGTGGTAAAGTTCATTTTTTTACATTAAGTTTTTGGATATAAAAATGAGAAAGTTTCCATATGGCTACAAAGGCTTGGGAAATAAACACAAACTAGCCGCAGTTGGTAGTGCAGTGGATAGAGCACTGGCCCTGGAGTCAGGAGTACCTAAGTTTAAATCTGGCCTAGCTGTGTGACCCTGGACAAGTCATTTAATCTCATTGCCTTGAAAAAAAAAAACATGATTGCAAACTAGAAATATAAGAGTTGGAGGAGAACAAATAAAAACTTTCAGTGGTACAGTGGAAAGCAGTGCCTTAGGGAACTCTCTAAAATTATTTATGTCAGGCTAGACACTACTTGCAATGGTAAAGAAAGTTCCTTTATTGGGAGATCCCCATACCCAGTTAATCATAATTCTAGCTGTGTGGTTTTGGGCAAGTCATTTGACCTCTATTTACCTCAGTTTCCTCATCAGCAAAATGGAAATACTAATAACACTTGCCTCCCAGGGTGGTTGTGAGGATCAAATGAGATAATAATAATTGCAAATTGCCAAGCTCAATATCAGGTATATAGTAAGTGCTTTTATAGAGATGAGCTATTAGTATCAATGTCATCATCATTATGTCCAAAAAATATTTTAGAAGATTGAATAAAGCAAAAAGTTGGGGGAAAGTAAATATGCAATTTGACACATATTGGACTAACAATATAAAATTGTGCCTAGAAAATCATTTACCTTAAAAAATGCATAAAACATAAAAACATCATGCTATGGTTCAACTTCAGTTAATTCAGCAAAAATCTATTTAGTGTCTGTTTTGTGCCAAGTAATGCTAGGTGTGAGAAATTTCAAGGTGAAATGCTAGGTGTGAGAGATTTCAAGATGAAAAATGAGACTGGGTTTCTTCATCTTCCCCATCCTGAATGTATAGAAACTATTGGTGGATCTTGATCCTACTGCTGATCAGCTTGAGAACTTTGACTTACTCCATTTCCAGTCTAGGACAGTTCACCACTCCTTAGGTGACCTGATAGCCCCCTGCTCCCAGGAATTCATTGTGTTCATGTTGAACTTTTTACAAACATCCAATCTGATGGGAGAAATGCTTTTTCAGAGATACAGGGAATATGAAGTTTAAATATAATTTTGGTTGCAAATGAATGTGGACATAAAGATACCAATTTTAGAAAACTACATTTAGAAAGTAATAGAGCAGTTTCCAAGAAAAGAAAACAATTATGACAAAAATATGTGCTTATTCAGAAATCCATGAATTGGTCCATGGAATACGAGTTGTATAATCATATGAAGAAATATATATGTTTAATTATTATTTACATTTATATAGCAAAGCATTTTGACATACATCATCTCATTTGATGGACAATGCATATGATTTTAAAATGCATACAAGAAATTAAGGTCAAATAAATTTTGAATTTCCAATGAGAATAAAAATTTATAAAGTTAACAAATAGGGATTACCAGTCATATTTGGTAGAAATAACATGCCTATGATTGAGTCTCATTACTGAGATTTAACCAGCTATGTAACCATGATCAAGTTACTTAACTTCTTTGCATTTTAGTTTCTCTTTAAAATTAAAATATGCATAGTATTTGCTGTTATATGTAAGAATTAGTACTATTATCCATAAAATTATCCACATCAGCCTTAATGATTGGGACCAAAATGGCAGTAACTATTTCAACACTGAGGCAGTGGATAGCAGCAGAGTCAATTTGGTAAGGATTGTCCTTATTTATTTAGTATTACTAGTAATTACTAGCTGGTATTAATAGAGTTAGACAGGTAGTGACCAATACTGGTAAACTTAACTATAATGAATAACTCTGATGCCTGTGGGTACTCTAGAAAAGAAAATAAGAGAAAGAATAAGACCCTAGTGAGTAATTAAGGTAAGTGAAGGACTCTTGAGAAGTTTTCGACTTGTGGGTATATCTCTGTATCTTTTACATCTGTCATCTATTATACTAACAGTTGTGGAGGCAACTAGAGAAAAAATTGTGTTTATCTCTGTATCTTAAGATTTTTGTGGTAATGGTTTTATACAATTTCTGCCAGAAAGGTGATAGTGATTCAGTAAGAGCTGAGTCTGTGATAAAAACTTTCAAAGAGAACATTGACTGCATTTTTGATATGGCACTGGGTTGTGTTTTTTTTTTTTTGATGTAGCACTGCTATTCTGAGACTTGATCTCATCACCGTAAGAAGAGCCTATTTACCTCACAGGGAGAGTCCCATCTACTTCACAGGGAGTGTTGGATGCTTTGTAAACTACATAGTGCTATAAATTCAAATTTTAACTAATTATTGTTGATTTTATTATAACATTCTTAGCTTGTTTGAGGTAGTTTAGTTAGAAACAGTCTTAGGGAAATTCAATATCATGGGCTTTAAGTGAATAAAATGGTTGTTTTTGGTAATTGAATTAAAATATTGGGTTATAAACTTCTCTGTAGGTTCATTGAAAACATCATTGAGCCAGCTCCAGTATTCTAGACAATGACAGAAATGATATGTACTTCATCCTTTTCCCACCCCATTTAAATTTTGGCTCTAGATCTCTATATTTTTAAAATGTGTTATGTTGATATCTATTTAAAATGTTCTTTAATTTTTGTTGGTCAGTTAGGTATGAGTTTTAGAGCAACTGCTTTGTCTGTAATACTATTTCAATTCCAGAACAGTTTATTTTTTTAATTATAAAGGTTATAGCAGGGCTTCTTGTTATTTATAGTATAAGTTTTTGGCATCTGTTAGTTTATGAAGACTAGTAAGCCCCTGGTGTATAATTCTGGATATGGCTTAGTTATTTGGTAGATGTCAAAGTTTTTGCAAGTTGATATGATAGAGCTAGCTCACAGTTTCTACAATTTCTTTGAAAAATATGCATTGATCTTTACATCTTGAGATTATTAAGAATGGAACATCTGTGTTTCTGTTAGCATTGGCCTAATTTGTTATCACTATGATAAACTCTGTATAAATTGATCCTCTTAACTCATCCATCTGTTTGAAATTTCTTTGTCAATATGTTGAATTCTTAGAAGTGTCATCCAGGAGAAAATTTTTGGTTCTATTCTTGGATCTTAGCCATTTAATAGACTCTATCCAATGGCAGATCAATATGAGTTATATTTGATAGGTCCTGTAGTATGTATAACTGTTATATTTTACTACTCTTGTGCTGTGAAGTTGTCTGTCTATTCAGGAAGTATTTTTATATATGTTTCAACTTCTTATGCAGTCTAAAACAGCTATACTCTTCCTTTTTGACAAGGGAATACTTATCTTCTTTAAAGCTTCCTTGGGGTAGCAGATTCCATATTTTGTTAATATTATATAAAGATTTGTTTGGATATCTTCTTTCTTATTTAAATTTTTTCCATTTACAATTACATATTTTTTTCCCTTCCCAAGTTTGTATGAAATGTTCCCTTTCATCCTGGTTTATGGAACAATGATATTTCATTACACTTATATGCCATAATTTGTTCAACCAGCCTTCAATTGAATATTTTCTTGGTTTTCAATTTGTTGCAAATACAAAAAGAATGACTATAAACATTTTTGTGTATATGGGCCCTTTTCGTCTTTCTTTGATCTTTTTTTGGGCTACAGATCTAGCAGTGATAATTCTGGGTTCATCACACACACACACACATATATATATATGAAAAATGAAATATACATATCTCATTTTAAAAAACTTTATTTTGATATAGAATATTTCTTTAGGTTACATAGTTTCCCCATTTATCCTTTTCCCTACCTTCCAAAGAATCATCCTATATAACAATATTTTAAAGTATTTTTAAAAATTAAAAAAGAGAAAAATCAGCATAACTATATAGTACATTTTAAAAGTCTGAAAATATGTGTAATGTGTAGCATGTATATGCCTCTCTACCTCTACAAAGGATAAAGTAGGAATGTTTTCTTATATCTATGCTTTTTCCTTATAATTTTGCAACGTTTACTTTTTAAATCGTTCCTTTTCCTTTATTATTGTAGTCATTTTGTATATGGTTTTGACTCTACTTGTGTCACACTGTATTAAAGCATGTAGATATTTCCATGCTTTTTTTAAATTCATCACATATAATTTCTCACTATACAGTAATATTCCCTCACTCACATATCATATTTTGTTAATCCATTTCTCAACTGATGGACATCTAATTTGTTATCACAAAAAGTTCTTTAATAAATATTTTGTTCTTTATAGGGACTTTCTTATCAATGACTTTCTTGTAGTATAAGCCCACTAGTGAAATTTTCTACTTTTTCTATTTAATTGTGTAGATGGAAAGGTATTGGTATGTAAGTAGATTGGTAGATTCATATAAAGAATCTACTCCCAGCAGGAGATAAAATGATAGAGTTGATCTCCATCTCATCATAAATTTCATCCATGAAGATTTAATTTCTCCTGCAAAGTCTCTTTTTCAAAATCAAATTTTCAAATATTAATATTATTGTTACCTTATTCTCATCTTTTTTGATGAGGTTCAAGTAGAAAATGCTAAACAAGGTCCCTATCCGTCATTATTCTTTTCTATTTAATGTTCTTCAGGCTATTACACCTTTGAATAAAATGACTGCTTTTTTTAAATAACTGACTAAGAGTTCAAGGATGTAAGGTAAGCTTCTGTTGACTCCCTAAAAACCTCTTTGGTCAACTCCAGAAGTAGACAGAGAGAAAATAACTGCCTTGTTCTAATCTCATAAGATTTTGATTTTTTCTACTACATATCTATATTCTGAGAGCTTTCCAATCCATTCATTTTAGAAATTATGAGAGTAAAATATGAAAGCATTTATTTAAAATAACATTCTTGAATTTCTGTAGATAAATGTTTTATCTATGAAGCTATGGACAAAGTATATGGTATTATATAATGATGTATACATGGTATTATATAATTATATGGTATTATATCTAAATCTTCTACCCACTAAGCTTTGACTTCAGCATTCCAGTTAGATTCAATATAGACAGCTTCAGCTTTTTCATAATAGCCTTATTTTCAATACATCCTGATATTTGTATCACTTGATTTTATTTAGTATGACCTTCAGATTCAACTCAAAATCTTCAGTCTGTTCTTTCTTGGAACTTAAGAATTTTACATTTATCAAGCAAAAATTTTTTTGATGTTACTGAAGAAAGTATTTCATGGAAACATAATGTGATGTCATCCATGTAAATTAAATGAATATAGGATATTTTAAGACACTAGCCATACTCCATTCTATTCAGGAAGAATTATAATGGATTTGAGATTCAGAAAAAACATAATGGGGCAGTTAGGTGGTGCAGTGAATACAGCACTGACCATGGAGTCAGGAGGACCTGAGTTCAAATTTGTCCTCAGATACTTAATTACCTAGCTGTGTGACCTTCAGTAAGTCACTTAACCCCATTGCTTTGAAAAAATAAAAAAATAAAAAAATAACAGATTTACACTATGACCATTGAGGATCCCAAGGTTTATATCAGTTGTTCCTAACACTGGTTTGGTGATGTGTTTTGAATAGAGAATAGTTTTATATATGCACATTAAATACTCTTGCTTTCTCACTCTGCTTGTGTCTACTCTCTCTCTCTCTCTCTCTCTCTCTCTCTCTCTATATATATATATATATATATATATATATATGTGTGTGTGTATATATATATATATATATGTGTGTGTGTGTGTATATATATATATATATATTTATATATATTTATATATTTATATATATTTATATATTTATATATATATATATTTATATATATATATATATATATATATATTTATATATATATATTTGCAGCTAATGACTAAGCCATGAATGCAGACTCAGGTCAAAGGTTTTTCTATAAACAGTAGTAAATATTATAGTATCTTCATCTTGTTCAGTAATTACCAAATTGATAATGACTTGTTCTTTAGACCCCTTTGACTCATTGGCATATTCTTTTTGCCTCCCAGTCAATATATTGTTTTTTTGAAGACTATATACTATGAATGCTTTGTATAAATATACATAAAAATAATTGTCCTATATTTTTAGGGTTTGCTGGTATTTTCATCTTTTGCTATTAAATATCCTACCTTCTGTTAAGAAACAAGGAATCAAGACTATGTAAGTGAGGAAGAACCACTAAAATGTTTACTAGAAATTCATGCATTATAATGCATAAATATAGTTATGCAATAGTTATGTGTCACATTTAGACCTGTCACTTTGAGGTTTGCTGAGTTTTGTAACTTCTCTTTTTTAGATTAATAGTACATTACCAATGTTTTTACATTGAATCCCACTTGTGATTTTGTTGTGTTGATTAGCTTTTTCATATATAAGAGATCAGAAAATTTCCATATACTCTTTATGAATTTTCTCTCCACTAATTAATCTCTCTAAGAGGGCTCAGTCTCTTTTGCTTGTATGGTTGCTGGCATTTCTGGCAGTTGACTTTCTGGCAGACTTTCCTATTGACTACAGCCTTTTGGCTGACTTTATGTAGTGTTAGGGTAGACTACTGGGGCAAGCTCTTCCTGTACCAGGCTTAGAGTCAGGAAGACTTGAATTCATTTCTGGCCTCAGATATATCCTAGATATATGACCCTGGGCAAGCCACTTAACCCTGTTTGCCTCAGTTTCCTCATCTGTAAAATGAGCTGGAAAAGGAAATTGAAACTACTGTATGACCTAAATGGAGACATAAAGTGTGGAACTGACTGAACAACAACAAAATCATTTATTATAGCTTCACATTGTCCTTTTCGAGCATTATTCAGTTTGGTATTATTTTTAGGCTTTTGCCTGGGGTATGTGGGAACTGGTCTCCATTCAGGTAGTCAAATTGACTAGAGGTTTGCAGACAGAATTTAAGCCTTGATTCTTTAATTCTAGATCAAGTATTCTTTTCTTTTTACTCTACAATGATGCTGTCAGTCATTTTAGTTCTATCCAACTCTTCTTGACCCTATTTGGAATTTTCTTGGCAAAGATACTAAAGTGGTTTGCCATTTCTTTCTCTAGCTCATTTTATAGATGAGAAAACTGAGACTTGACTTGCCAGGGTCACACAGCTAGTAACTTATCTAAGGCCAGTTTAAACTCAGGAAGATCAGTCTTCCTTAACTCCAGGTCCAGCCCTATATCCACTATACAATAGAAAATGCTGTCAAAGATGCCAGAGAGGCAATGTGGGAGAGAAAAAACTCACTAGACTAGAAATCAAGACTCTTAGCTCTACCACCAGCTGATTGTGTGATGCTAAGGAAGAATCCTTTCTAGTTCTCAGCTTCTACACCTCTAAAATGAGAAAGTTGAGCTAGGTGCTCCCTAATGTTCTTTCCATTTGTGGATTTTTTAAATAGATAATGGAATGCTATTTCCCTTTGAACTCCATTTTCCTGATCATTATGTGAGAAAGTCTCACAAGTATTAGAAATCAGTCCAAGTCAAGAGTACCCCATGGGGTTCACGGTTTAAAAAAAATACAATCATTCCATTTACATGAAATGATTTTAACTCTGAGATGGTGACTACAATATGTTTACAAAAGGGAAGAGAACATCATGAGAGTAAGCACTCAAAACCTCGTACTTGAATAGAAAATAGTACTCAAAGTATGTTTTCTTGTATTTTTATATTTTTAAATTTTACTCTAGGTAGCTTTCCTCCCAAGTCTTTTCTGAAGCTTTATTGTTGTGTGAAAACAGCTCTGAATTGAAATCTATCAGGATCCATTCAATAGTCCAGATTACAGCTTCTATATGACCTCTGTATGTGATGGGAGCTGCAATTTGCTTTAGTGATGGGTTTGTGTGTGTGTGTGTGTGTGTGTGTGTGTGTACATATACATACATACATATATATATATATATATATATATATATATATATATATATATATACTCCTACTAAGGTAGTGAGGAGACACAGTGGATGGAATGTTGGATTTCATCACTGCTTCAGCAAATCCTGCCTCGGAACATTTATTAGTTGTGTAACCCTGGGCAACTTACTTAATCTCTCAAATTCATCTGTAAAAAAAAAAGCTATCCTAGCTTTATTAGTTCTTTTGTCTGCCATATCAGATAGTCTCTCATTAAAAAGAAAATAATAAAAATAATTCATTTTACAAGGTTGCTAGCAAGATAAATGAAATGTCATGGAAAGTGACAAACTTTAAAGAGCAATATAAATGCTAGTTGTTATTATTATTAACTTATTATACTATATATCCTTTAATTATTAAAATTCCGAGAATGATGAGTTCAAAAGACCTAATTTTTTTTTTCTTTCTTTGTTTTCTACCAGGCTCTAGGAAACCATGAATTTGATAATGGAGTGGAGGGACTATTGAATCCATTCCTTAAGAAAGTCAAGTTTCCAGTTCTCAGTGCTAATATTAAAGCCAAGGAACCACTTGCATCTGAAATATCTGGATATTACCATCCATACAAAATTCTATCTGTGGGTCAAGAGAAAGTGGGAATCATTGGGTATACCTCCAAGGAGACCCCTGTCCTTTCAAAACCAGGTCGGTTTTTTTCCTTATATTGCAATCATTATTTGTACCTAATTCAACAAAATAAGATTTGGGCATGATTATTATAGATTTTGTATAAAATTCCCAAATTTGTGAACCTGGGCAAAATTAAATTGAGTTGAGATAGTATTTCTTGATGGAATTGATTTTGTGGAGATATATAGATATTTCCTGAAAATTATTGTCATTTGCTCTGCTTATTGAATGTTTTCTATTCTAGTCTCATAAAAGGTAAAAGGAGATCATTCTTGTCCTCATTCTATTAAGGTTTGCCCCAACTTCATTCCAACTGTGATGTACAATGGAAATCTCCGTTTTACAGAGGGTGGACTGCCGGGTTTTTATTTACAACACCGGCTTCTTTATGCTAGTCCGTCCTCTTACTCACCAGTCCAACGCATGATGAGTCTTCGGGGTACCTCCGGCCCCCACTCTTTGATGGGGGAAGAACCAGACAGAGCGCCTGAGGTGGATAATGAGTCTTTATTCTTCTGTGATCACATCCCGCTCCCCCCAACCTCTCAGCAGACACTTTTATCCCCTCTGTCCTCCCTCCCATGAACTCTTACTCAATGAGGGGCCGAGTTCTGTAACATTCCCTTATAAGGTGATTATGTTTCCCCCGCTAAGCGACCGCCAAGCCTCTTCCCCCCGCCCCCAACATCTCCCCCTTTCTGTTTTACAAGGTTATCACTTGGTGTGACCTTAAGTGGTGCTGAGGTTAGCCTTAAGCGGTGTCATTTCTACTGGCCTCTGATAGCCGGGGGCGAGGAACCCTGTCTTAGGTCATCTCCTTCAACCCAGGACCTTGCCCGTCCTAGGCGCCCGACACCCTCAGGGCCTGTCTTAGGTGGCTGGGTTAGGAGAGGTTGCCCGTCTTGGGGTTTACCTCGTCTTACCCCTAGGTGTCACATGTCATGCATGGCGGCTAGCCAGACTTGGGGATCCTCCCCCGTCTCCATGGCCATGAAGGCTTTCTGAGTAAGAAGCATATAGCCCCTCTGTCGCCTAGCTAGGCGGCAGAAACAGACAACAAGTAGGGTGATTCCCAGAATCAGCGTCCTTGTTCACCCTCAAGGGGGTATCCTCCCGCCATCTGGCAATCCCTCCATGGTATGGGATCCTCGATGTCTTCCCCTGTGGCCACACATGAGGGGCCCCACCGAGGAATCGTGAAGTCCCGTTGAGTTTGATTCACCAGGGGTCGCCAACCCAGAAGGCCTCGGAGCTGGGTCCCCTTTTTTGTCCCTGCTGGGCTGACAGTCGTCTGCGGGAAAAGGCCGACGCAGGGGTCAGTCGGGGCAGTGCTATAGTTAAAATCGTTCTGCCCTGTGGAGTTGAAGTTCCAGGACCGATTTTCTTCCCCGATGTCGAAACATAGGGAGTTGTTCAGGTCCCAGCAGAAGGAGTTCTGGACCGGTGCTTCAGCGGGGTCCATATATGCAGAAGGGAGCCCCATCGATGTATTGGTCACTAGCAGGCGAGGGTAGATCGGGGAGTTCCGTGCTACCGGAAGGGGAGAGGGAATAACTCGGAGTATTCCCCATGTCGGATTTCCTTCAGATGGAGCACCTCCAAGGATCCCTACGACGATCAGAAGGCCTGAAAAAGGAAGAAATTCCTCTCACCCCGTAGGGTTGGGCATTAATCAAGGTCTCTTATCTTGTAAACAGGGAGCCATCTTTCTGGCTCTTCTATCTTATCCTCGGGATGAAATGACAGGTGGCCCTGTCTTCTGTTCTTTACCGTTACAGGGCCATGCCAACCTCCCTCTTCATCTCTCCACATGACTTTAGAGCCTGGTAGGGCCTTGGTGGGAGAGGGCAAGAGCGTTGGTTCTTTCTTAGCATGTCCTTTTGGGGAGAAAAATCTCTGGGCGGCTGTAGTGCCGTCATCCCTGACTTGTAGGAAATTCATGGTAAATAGTACCTGAGACAGGTCTGAATGGGTCAGTGACCTGCCAACTCCCCCTTTCTGTTTAAAGAGCGTAGTTTTGAGTGTGCGATTTGCTCTTTCTACCAAAGCTTGGCCAGTGGGATTGTAAGGGATCCCGGTGGAATGGGAAATGGAAAATTCTTTGCAAAAGGAAGCAAAGGCTCTCGAGGTGTAGGCGGGCCCATTATCAGTTTTGATAGCCGAGGGGACGCCTAAGACAGCCATCTGGGCATATAGATGTGAGAGAACGTGTTTAACCGCTTCTCCTGGCTGTAGAGAGGCGAAGGTGAAGGAGGAGAAGGTGTCCACCGAGACATGGATGTACTTACGACCCAGGTGAGTAATGTCCATCTGCCAAAGAGCATTGGGGCCGTCCCCACATGGGTTAGACCCCTCCGCGGGGAGGGCTTGTCTAAAGGGAGCACAAGAAGTGCAGGAGTGCACAATTTGGCGAGCCTCCTTCCGGGGAATGCTGTATAGGCGCCGGAGCGACCTGGATGACAAGTGATACTTACCATGTGCCAGCTGGGCAGGTGTGGACAGGTTTAACAAGAGCAACATGTGTTTCTTTAACAGTCTCTAGCTCAAACTGGCCATACCGGGCCTGAACAGCAGGGTCAGTATAGGCTCCAGTTCCACACAGGAGGTCAATGGCTAAATCCAGGGGAGTATAACCCCGGGATTTTGCCAGCTTAGAGGCCTCTCTGCGGGCCTGAGCCTTAAAAGCTAAATATGAGGAGGCATCCAGGCACGCGGCTGCAATTTCGTCAAAGTCAGCAGGGGTCCAAGGGTGCGTAGCAAAGAGGTTTTGCATCAGTCTTTTTACATAAGGGGAGCTTGGGCCGTATTTAGTCACGGCCTCCTTAAGTTCCTTAAGCATCTTAAAAGGGACAGGGCGGTAGTCTCGGGCTCCGGTAAGGGGGTCCGTAAATACCGGGTAGAGGCCCCAGTCATCCCAGTCCACCTCCTCCCCTTTCTCTATTGCTATGGAGGCACTGGTGGCAAGTAGGCCGGATGGGCAGAGCCCTTGAGGGGATCTCTGAAGGGCGGACAAGGAACACGGGGGATTTTTTGCCTCTGTTTCCTGGCTGGGCCGCCAAGTCTGGGGCTCGGCAGCTGTCCAATCAGCGCGGACTTCTCCCTCCTAGTCAGCAGCCTCCCGGTCCCACCTACTCACGCTCCTCTTCCTGCCACCCCTGAGGACTGTTTGCACCCCTCCCTTCCCGCGCTCGGAAACTTCCGGCCCTGAATCTCTAAGTGTGCCACATTCATCGCCCTCCCCCTTTTCTTTCTGTCTCGGTAAGGAGGGGCATGCGGCGTTTTCTTCTCCCTGGGGGCCCCTTGTTCCCCCATTGTTTCTTCTAAGTTCCTCCCATGGATACAGGGGAGGGGGTGGCCTTCCCTCTTCCTCTGAGCTCTCTGAATCCGATCCCGCCAACGAGCTACCCACCTGAGTGCTGATTGGTCGTGCCAAAGTCACCTTCTGGGGATGCAGGGCTGCATCCACTATCTTATACACTGTAAAATCCTCAGGGGTCAGTTTTCCCGGGCAGGTGGCCATCTGCTGCCCTACCACCTTCCATTTATCTGGTTGGATCCCACTATGTTGCACCCAAGGGCAGATGTTCCAGATATTCTCAACAAAAGCACGGCATGTCTTGATAGGTAATTTACAGCCATGCTTAGCGCAGAGTTTATAAAGCTGCGCTGCAACGACCCCTTTCTCCTCCGGCTGAAAGGCGGGAATACTATTCCGGCCCCCCATGCTGTCTACTAGCCGAGGCTGCAATCCTAACAGGTGGCAGAACTGGAAAGTTCCCGTTCGGCAAAAGAGAAGGAGGCAGCAGGGCACAATCAGACAGGCCAGCACGGCAAGGAGCGTGATTAGAGCAGAAGGAGAAAGGGAAGAGAAAGGAAGCATAGTCAACACAATAGGGATATGTCCTTCAGGCAATATCTGAGAGTAAACGCCCTCTCCTTCCTCCCGGTCGGAAACGACCGAGGCTGTCTGGAGAATCCGACCAGCGGATTCAGACGTTCCCTAGCAAAATCAGGTCCCTGTTCTGGGTGCCACTTGCCAGGTTTTTATTTACAACGCCGGCTTCTTTATGCTAGTCCGTCCTCTTACTCACCAGTCCAACGCATGATGAGTCTTCGGGGTACCTCCGGCCCCCACTCTTTGATGGGGGAAGAACCAGACAGAGCGCCTGAGGTGGATAATGAGTCTTTATTCTTCTGTGATCACATCCCGCTCCCCCCAACCTCTCAGCAGACACTTTTATCCCCTCTGTCCTCCCTCCCATGAACTCTTACTCAATGAGGGGCCGAGTTCTGTAACATTCCCTTATAAGGTGATTATGTTTCCCCCGCTAAGCGACCGCCAAGCCTCTTCCCCCCGCCCCCAACAGTGGACCAGTAAATTTAGCATAGGAGTCAACTCTGCTTTAAGCTGATATTATGTAGCTGCTTGAGAAGAGTCACTGTCCATTCTGAGCATGGAATGGGAATTTGAAAAGTTCACTTTAGTAGATCTCCACAATCTGACATCACTACCTTGTTAAGTGCTAGGCAAACAGCATAAAATTAAAGTAAATAAACTAAAAGCTAGCAGGCACCTCAAAGGACAATCAGTCCCAATCTCAACCTAATTAAAAATCCTCCCAATAACCCAAGCAGTCACCTGTTTCTGTGCAAAGACCTTTAATGAGTGGAAACTCCATAACTCCCTGGAATAATTGCTATGAAGTCCTTTCTTACATTAAGCCTAAACCTTCCCTTCTACAACTTCCAACCCACTGTTCCTAGTTCTGTCCTCTCAAGTCATATTGAAGAAAGTCAATTCCTTATCCAATTGAGAGCCTTTCAGAGAATTAGAAAATAATTATCATGCCTCCTCTAAAATCTCTTCTCTGAGCTGAATATTTCCATTGACTTCAACAATCCCTAAAGGCATATTCTTCACACTTCAGACCATCCTATTGATACTCCTTAGGGTATCCTTTAGTTTCATTTTTTTTGCCTTCTGAAATATGGTCCCCCAAACTGAACACATTTTATGTGTGCCCCCACTAGGAGACAGTACCGTAGAAGTTACCTTATTTTGGAATCTATACCTCTTTTAAAGCTATGCTATCTAAAGTGCCCTAGATTAATGTATTAGTTCTTTTTTCTGCCATATCAGATAGTCTCTCATTAAAAAAGAAAATAATAAAAATAATTCATTTAAACTATAGCTCTTTAAAGTTTGACAATTCTTTTATAACAACCTTGACAAATAAGTAGTTCAATGCAAGTATTTTTAATCTTCATTTTATAGATGAAGAAACTAAGGTTTAAAGAGCTTGACTGACTTGTCCAAGGCAATCAAACAAGCAAACAAGTATTTATTATGCATCCACTTTGTTCAGGTGTTTACTAGGTGCTAGGGATACAAAATACAAAAGTTGTAAAGAATTCATAATCTAGCTCAGGGAGATAATATGTCCATATGTATGCATATATAGAATATGTACAGTATAGATACTTGATATTCTTTAGCCCACTCTACAAAGAAGTTTTTCTAGGCCTTCTCTTCTCAAACTTCCCAAAACTTTCCTTCTCTTCTCTTTCAGCTAAGGACCCTGCCTCTTACTTTACTGAGATAACTGAGACTGTTTAACATAAGTATCTCTAACTTGACTTCATGCTAAAACCCCTTAACATCATTCCCTATTCTCCCTTCCTTTCTCCAGGTCCCTGACAATGATGGGAACCTTAACCAAGACTTTAAATTCATCCTGGTCCCTCTTCTCTATATTGTCTTTTAAAATGATCTCATCAGCCCTCATGAGTTTAATTATCATGAAAGTAAAAAAAAAAGAAATTAAGGAGGGAAGGAAGAAAGAAGGAAATAAAGAAGAGAGGACAGGAATAAGGAAAGAAGGAAGGGAGGGAGGATGGAAGGGAGAAAAGGAGGAAAGAAAGGATGAAGGCAGGGAATGAAGAAGGAAGGAAAGTAGGAAAGAAAAAGAAAAAGAGGGAAGGGAGGGAGGAAGGAAGAAGGAAAGAAGGGAAAAGAAGGAAAGGGGAAGGAAGGCAGAAAGGAAGGAGTGGGAGAAAGATATAACGAAGAAAAGGGAAGAAGAAAAGAAGGTTGTTTTGAGGATCAGTAAGATTATGGACATAAAGTGCTTTATTATCCTTCAAAAACTTCAAATGTCAATTATTATTAACATCACTGTTATTTTAGAGAAACAATATGGTGGGTGGCTAGGTGGTGTAGTGGATAAAGCACAGGCCTTGGAGTCAGGAGTACCTGGGTTCAAATGTGATCTCAGACACTTAATAATTACCTAGCTGTGTGGCCTTGGGCAAGCCACTTAACCCCGTTTGCCTTGCGAAAACCTAAAAAAAAAAAAAAAAGAGAAACTATGGGAATCAGCTACACAGAGATTATAGTTCAAGTGGATAAACCAACCAAAGGAAAGAAAAAAAGGAAAAAAGAACTGATTCAGATATTTTCAGTTATGTTATTCAAAGGCTTTTCATGAATTGGGGGGAAAGGGAAAGAGAATAAGCATTTACATAGCCCCTACAATGTGCCAGGCAGTGTGCTAAGCATTTTCTATGAATATTATCTCATTTGGTCTTCACAACAACCTTGCAAGTTAGGTGCTATTGTTATCCTCATTTTACAATTGAGGAAAACCAGGCAGTGAGAGATTAAGTGACTTGCCTGGGATCTCACAGCTAGTAAGTGCTGGATTTGAACTTAGGTCCTCCAGACCCTGATCTCTATCCACTGGACCATCAACTGCCTCCTCTTCAAAAAAAAAAAATTGGAGGTCTCATCACTTTGCAAATTTGGAGGAAGTGTATGATGATGATGATGATGATGATGATGATGATGATGGTGTTTGTCCTTCATTCTAGAAGAAGACCAAAGCATCAGGGAGGTGATGCCATAAGAAGCATGTGAATTGGATTTGAGTGGGGGGAGGGGCTATGCTAAGTTAATAGCCTCACTTTCTCCTCCAGAGCCATCTGGGTCCAGTGGCCCAATATGAAGCACAACAACTGGAGGTGACCCTGGAAGCAAGGCTATCAGGGTTAAGTGGCTTGTCTAGGGTCACACAGCTAATCCATGGCAAGTGTCTGAGACTGAATTCAAACTCAAGTGCTCCTCATAGGGCCAGTGCTTTGTCCATTGTGCCTTCTAGTATATGGAGGGCCAGCTTCAGAATCAGGAAGACCTGGGTTCAAAATCTCTGAAACAGTCTTAATTCTTTAGGATTCCAGGTAATTCTTCTCTTAAGACTATAAGTAGCAGAGATGATGCCAACCTACATTAGTAGAGGGGGATTTTCTCCTTGGGAGTTCCCTACCCCAGTAAAATCACAGATCCAGTGTCATCTTTCCATCACTGTTCCCATGAACAGCTTGGTGCTTCTGATTGAGAAAAAATATTTAGTTTGAAAACTAAATAATCAATATCCATTTTGTTTCCTTTTTTAGGAAGAGATTTAATATTTGAAGATGAAATCCCTTCCTTGCAGACCCAAGCAGATAAACTGAAAACACTCGGAGTGAAGATAATTATTGCCTTGGGCCACTCAGGTTTTGAAATGGATAAGCTCATTGCTCAAAAGGTAAAAGGAGTGGATGTTGTAGTGGGAGGACACACCAACACATTTCTCTATACAGGTAATTACTTTGAGATTATATTGACAAGGTCCTAAAATAACTTCAGTCATTTTTCTTTCATTTGCCAGTTATTACTATTATTGAAGTTTAACTTGTATCAAATGACCAGATGTTCTATGTGCATGCTTTACTTGATGTGACCATGACAGGCAGACTTTTCTAGACATCTACATCTTCCCCTTGTGATGACAAAACTTCTCAAATAAAGTCTTTAAAAAAACTTCTTGCAACAATGTATCATTAGAATGTGCTCTTTTGTTAGTTTATAAATTTTTATCTTTTTTGTTTGTCTTATTATTTCCCAATGAATTTCTTCCCTTTTTCCTTACCCTTAGCACCATTTTTTATAACAAGGATTTTTAAAAGAGGGAGAAAAACAGTTCAAGAAAACTAACCATATATCTAAAAAGTTTGACATTACATTTAGTTTCCCTCTCCCCTTCAAAGCAGTTAGTGGAGGTACCTTCTCAGGAATTTTCTTTGGAGTCAAGTTTGTCTATAATTTCATAGCATTCAGGTTTGGTTGTTTTGTCGTTATTTCCATTCACATTATTGTACTCATTGTGTGAGTGAGTGAGTGTGTATGTGTGGGTATGTGAAATCCCCTCTCCAGGTTCTGCTTACTTCAATTCATGCAAGTCTCATTCTTCTCTTGCTTCTTCATTGGTGTCATCTTTTTCAGTTCCTACACTTCAGGTCGTGGTAATAGTCTTGGTTAGAATGGATTAAAGGTTCTTGATGGTAAGTTTCTACTACTAAGAACAAAGAACTAGAATCTCAAAAGGAAACTTAAAGGTTATATCAGCCAAACACCAACCCACCAAGTACAGGAATACTTTTTATAATATCCATTGAATAGGTGGCATCCAGACTCTGCTAGGATACTTAAAGCAAAGTAGAAATAACTATATCAAATAGCAGTTCAATTCTATTGTTGGATAGCTGTTGGCAAATTTTTTTTAAGGAGAAATTTGTCTAATGGAGATGAAATATACATCCTTGTAACTTCACAAACTTTACTTGTTTATTTTGACACCAACTGCTTCTCCCATATAGATTTGGTCGGAACAAAGAAAAAGACCTGAGGAAAATAGCTCCTGAATTCAGTTGAAATAAAAAATTTAAAAACAAAGGCATTGCAGAAACATTTAACAATGGGAAAGAAAGCTAGTACTAACCTTGTATTACTGGTCTCCCTACAATCCCCAAAACAAATGATGCTCCCTGAGTCTTTATGTTCAAATTTCACATGATAAAGAAAATGAGAGAATCTACTGAAGCCAGGAAAATGGACTTTGGGGGAGGGAGGTTTAGGGATCAATGTGGGTTCATTTTGGGTGAAGAAATCACCAGATTCTCTGACTCAGGAAGGTGAGAAAAGGCTCAAATTTTAATTCACAGGTTACTGCAAAAAGTTCACAAGTTATTACAAAAAAATTCACAGATTAGGTTCTATGGAAGAGTAGTAAGATAGTGAGCTTTAGTAGCAGTAACGAGGTTAGGCAAAGAAGTAGCTCTGAACTGGGCTAGTGAGAATAGTGAGAACATCAAGGATGACTAAGAGGGAGAAAAGAGAAACAGTCATGAGACAGTGACTGGGCTTAGATCAACATGGATCTAAAAGCATGGAGAAGAGGGTGGGAGAGATTTGGAGATGCTGCTCCCACAAAGAGGACTAGCCTCCCAAGGGAAGATGAGCAAGCAGGGGATAACTAGTAAAGAAGGGCAATGGGGTAGAAGAGGTTTTTTGTGGGAATGATGCTCCCCCAGAGTGGACTGCCCTACAAAGAAAGAGATGCAGCTCAACTGAGGAGTGAGAGAGCTTTTTTTTTGCGTGTGTGAGTGAGCTCTTCAGGAGGAAAATAGGGAAACACAGGGAGATGTAGGTGAGAGTGGGTATCTCAGAGAGCAGAGACAGGGTAATGAGAAATAGTTGATGAGGGAAAAGTAACTCATAGAGCAGTGATGAAATAATTAGGAATATGGGATGAGGGGTAGTAGGTTCAAAAACTTAATCCTTTCAGGTTAAGGCAGGGATCCATTGTTTTGTTGATAAAGGTTTTTTTTAAACCTAGGAGCAGGGATTTACCAGGAATCCTTCCCAGGGAGGGTCAAGGTACTTTACTAAAAGTTCATTGACCTCATCTCATAGCTTGAACCCTGGGATGGAGGATGGGGGAGATGGTGAGTGTTGATGTAAAGTATATGCCAGTACAGAGGGAACAGTTTAATTGTAGAACATATTTCTCTTAACATTTCCCCCTACTTCACTATGAAATTATAGATATGATTTTATATACTACATTAATTCAACTAAGTCCTGACTAAGGTGACAGTGGATTAGCATCCAAAGGAAACTTATTCCATTTATTCAAATATTACAGGAGCCATTCTTATTGCTAGCTGGACTCCTATTCCTATACCCACTTGTTTTGTTTCCTCCATTGAAAATGTGAGTTAGGCAGGCAATGTATCATCATGAATTATTATACATTCAGGAAAATGAAAAGATTCAGTGTTTCATCTTCCATTATTTTATTTTCTTATTCCTCTTCTTATACTAAAGAAAAATCCTACAGAATAGGGTGTGCCTTTTGTTCAATAGCCAAATTTAGTTAAATATTACAGACCCATACTATATGAAGGTGAATCAAGAGAAGTTACTTGTTTCATTATCAGTTATTTACTCAAGCTAACACTATCACAAGTTAAAAACTTGTTCTAATAAAAGTTTCATAATCATATCCACCGACAATTCATACAGGAAAGTTCAGATATTTTTCTTTATGATTTGATAACATTAAGTCTGAACAAACTGGGAGATCTTGACTGAAGTCTTTGTGTGTGTGTGTGTGTGTGTGTGTGTGTGTGTGCATGCATGCATGTGTCTGTATGTATGACAGAGACATGCACACACACACACACACACACACTGAATCAGAGAGAGAATGTTAGCTCAGTTTATTCTAATGCAGAAGTAGTTTTCTGTACCATTTCTGTACTCCCATCTTTCAAATGAGCATCGTACTTATTTTTACCTTTCCAATTCTTAGATCCTTAATCCCCATGGATCTATTTCTTCCTCCTGTCTCAAGTATTGAACATGTTTCCAAGATAATTTTGTTTCCATCCACTGTGTCAATATTTTCCCTTTAGAAGGAAGTAGGCTTATGATATTTTAATAAAATCACCTATACATGTTAAAAGCTACAAGACAAAGGAGTGGAACAGATATTACTTTGAAGAAGTTAAATTAGGGCGGCTAGGTGGCACAGTGGATAGAGTACTGGTCCTGGAGTCAGGAGTACCTGAGCTCAAATCTGGCCTGAGACACTTAATAATTACCTAGCTGTATGGTCTTGGGCAAGCCACTTAACCCCATTGCCTTGTAAAATCCTAAAAAAAAAAAAAAGAAGAAGTTAAATCCAAGAGACAGGTCTGTGTGATTACCATTAAAAATAATTGGCCAGAGCAATTTGGATCCTGATGCAATAACACAAGAGGATTCCTTTTTAGGTCTTTTATTTGATGAGCAGATTCTTTTTTTTTTTAATTTTTATTTATTTAAACAATGGGGTTAAGTGAGTTGCCCAAAGTCACACAGATAGGTAATTATTAAGTGTTTGAGGTCAGATTTGAACTCAGGTCCTCCTGACTCCAGGGCTGGGGCTCTGTCTACTGTCATCTAGCTGCCCTGGTGGGCAGATTCTTAAAAAGGTAGTCTCGTGTTTTGATCTCCCTCTTCTCCAAATGGTAACTGAATTTCATTGTTTACCCACCTCACCTCCTTTACTTAACATGTGGATATATGCTTGGAAGACAGATTAATAAGTCTTTTTTTCCTATAGAATATTTCTTTAGAATATTAAGATTTGCAAATGTTTTTACATAATAATTTTACATTGGACTTTGTGATGTTTGTGCTTCCTTCTCAAAGACCCATGACATCAGGGAGATGATGCTATGACAAGCAAGTGAATGGATTTTGAGTGAGGGGGTGCTGTGCTAAGTTACCAGCCTCACTTTCTCTTCTGGAGACAGACTCTAGTGGCCCGATAGGAATCAGGACAACTGGAGATGACTGTATACAAGGCAGTCAGGGTTAAGTAACTTGCTCAAGGTCACACATCTATTAAGTGTCAAGTGTCTGGGGCCAAATTTGAACTCAGGTCCTCCTGATTTCAAGATTGGTACTCCAACCACCATACTACCCAGTTGTAATTTGTAAAGAGCTATACATATCTTATATCATTTGAACCTCATAACAATCTGTAATGTTGCTGTTTTTATAGTCTCCATTTTATAAATTAGAAAATGTCCTTCTATAGATCAATGAAGTCATAATTACAATTCCTAATCCTCCTATCCTATATGTAAGGAAACCAAGGCTCAAAGGGTCAGACCCAACTAATACTAACTTGAAGTCCAATAATTTATTCACTCTACCCTGGAGCTGTAGAAAGGGCTTTAAATCCTAAAATAGTGCAGGGGTTTAATGAACACATTTTAAGAAATTGTGCTAAAAAAAAAAAAAAGAATTTAAAGACTTTCCCCTCTTTAAATTAATGTTTATATCATTGTAGAGCAGAAGGCAAGTTATCAGATACTACTTAGAAAACCTACATTAAGAATTAAATTCCTTTTCTGAGCATTTTCTAAAGCTGTCACTGATTTCAAAAGATCTTTGGCAACTTTCCCTGTGCATGCTCTTTTAGGCCCTGACCTAGAATAAAAGTGGGATTGTTTGTATGTTTAGTAAAATAACAGACAGGGCCTAAGAGGGACACTTCAGGAAACACCAGATAGTCTAATTTCCTTTTCTTTCTTTATATCTAGAAATCTAAAAAGAAGATTTTCTTCCCTGGTGCAATTTTGAATGTTTTCATGTGGTCCAGAAGGAGTTGGCATTCTTGAATTATATCCTATAATGTGTAATTAAAAAGTTTATTGCATCAAATTTAGTCAAAGGAAACCAATTTTCTTAGCATCAGGGACTGAATAAAACAGATGTGTGAAATTTTCAAATGGTCTCCCTGCCTTAGGGGAGCCTGAGAGTAAAAGTCTATTCCCTCAGGAAAGGTCAGTTGAACTGGAAAGTGTGGGTAGTAAGAGTTTAATAAGCACTGACTACCTCTAATGCTCATGACCTTATACTAGTCAATACAGTGAGATGTTTCATAGCTCTAGATACATGATTTAGGATAAATGATTCATTTGATAATATTTAAGTTACAAGCAAGTAATGCATTAGCTATTTATTTTTTTAAGTAATAAATTTAAGTAATAAATAATTATCTGTTATTCATCACTGTACAGCATTAGCTAGGATCACTCTATAGAATGTGACAGATGATATATTTCTCATTCTACTACACTGGAAATATAAGATAAAATTATTTATTTATTTTTAGGTTTTTGCAAGGCAAATGGGGTTAAGTGGCTTGCCCAAGGCCACACAGCTAGGTAATTATTAAGTGTCTAAGACTGGATTTGAACCCAGGTACTTCTGACTCCAAGGCCCAGTGCTTTATCCACTATGCCACCTAGCCTCTCTGATAAAATTTCTTAAAAGATAAGATAAAATATTTTAAATGTAATTGAGAATCATGTTTCTCAATTAATTATCTTTTTTTTCCTAGATTTTTTGCAAGGCAGTGGGGTCAAATGGCTTGCCCAAGGCCACACAGCTAGGTAATTATTAAGTGTCTGAGGCCGAATTTGAACTCAGGTACTCCTGACTCCAGGGCTGGTACTCTAGCCACCTAGCCGCCCCTCAATTAATTATCTTTCAAGTGATTCTTGCCCTGAGGTTTGGCTAAAGGGACAGATATTGCTTGTGTGGTATGTTAAGAGAAGCATCTAATTTGAAGTTAAAGATCTGATTGCATTTTTGAATCTTGTTTCAATAAGGTTTTTTTTAACTTGACCTCTATGAACCTGTGTTTACTCATTTATAAAATAGAATATTTACCTTATTTATAAGTATGTGGTGAACAAAGATATTTAAATATGTTATTTCTAGAACAAATACAGTAATTATCTATCTTAGCTCTGTTCTTCAGTCTAAATATAGAGAGCTGCTTACCAGGGTGATGAATTTTTTTGGCAACAGCAGCTCTCTAAGATCATCTATTGGGTAATGTAGGATTAGAATCTCTGGTAGATATGCTAAACATAATGCTCAAATCCCAGATATTGACTACTATTCTTAGAACAAAAGCTTTCACTTGATGATCATCAGACTTGGTAAACTCTCCAAAAATCATTCATTCATTCATTCCATAATTATTTATTAAGTACCTATTGGGTATAGAGAACTATGTTAAATGCTGAAGGAGATTTTAAAAATTTAAAAGCTAGTGGGGGATAAGGTTCAAGTATGGATACAACATAGAATTTTACATCAAGGTTATAACAAAGCCTGAGAATAAAAGTCTATTCCCTCAGGAAAGGTCAGTCGAACTGGAAAGGGTGGGTAGGAAGAGTTTAATAAATAATAATAATAATAATAAATGTAGGGGGAGTTCATGATCATTATCATGATGATGTTTGTCCTTCATACTTGAAGACCATGACATCAGGGAGGTGATGCAATAACATTCACATGAATTGGATTTGAGTAAGGGGGTGCTGTGCAATGTCACCAGCCTCACTTTCTCCTCCAGAGTCATCTGGGTCCAGTGACCAAATATGGATCAGGACAACTGGAGATGGCTCTGGATGTGAGGCAGTTGGGGTTAAGTGACTTATTGAAGGTCACACAGCTAATACGTATCAAGTGTCTGAGTCCAGATTTGAACTCAGGTCTTCCTGACTCCAGGGCTGGCACACCATCCACCATACCACAAAACATACCAAGCATACCAACAGTGGCAGGAGGATGCAGGGCATCTTTGAAGGACAGAGGGTTGATTGGTTTGACTGGAATATAAGGTACTCAAGGAACAAATATAAGATGAACCCAGTCTAATGCCACTGGTTTTGGAAAACTTTGAGTGTGTCGGGAAGAAGAGCTCTAATATTTCTCGGCAGGTAGTAAGCTACTAAAAATTTCTGAGCAGGAAAGGGACATATTTCTAAACGAGGAAGATTATTCCAGCATGGTATGAAGAATGGATTAGACAAGAGAGAAAACAGAAACAAGAAAACCTGTTGGGAGGCTATTGTAATATTGCAAGTAGGAATAATAAGAGTCTATAATAGATTGGTAGCAGTGAAAATTGAGAGAGGATGATGCTTCCAGGTTGTCAATTATAGGTCTTGATATTAGAATGGAAATGAGAAATAATGACTCTCATAAAAATAATATTAACTAACATTTTTCATAACTCTTAATTGGGTGTCAAACACTATGCTAAACACTTTATTGATATCTCAATCAATCCTCACAAAACACTTCAAGGATGTGTTATTATAATCACCATTTTACAGATGAGGAGAGTAAGGCAGAGAAAAAGTGACATGCCAAGGGTCACACAGCTAGTGGGTGCTTGAGGCCAAATTTGACCTCGAGTTTTTCTAACTTGAGACTTAGTGCTGTAGATAAAAGATAAACATGAGAGAATGAATAATGCTGGCACTTGCACAATCAGTGAAAATCAGGAGAATTAGGTTTATAGGGGATTTGTGATTTTAGACATATTGAAACTGTAGATCAGTAATAAGAACTCAAGTACCATGAGTTTGGAGTGAGTGAAGTCATATTATCTTTATGATTTTCCTCCCATGTAATTCAACAGCCCAGAAACAGGAGAAAAAATTATCTGGTGCAATTTTTCTAAGAATGGTGACTCACACTCTGAGATTAGCAGCTCAGTGGCATAAGGAGTTCTTGAGTTATAACTTAGTGAAATATTCATTTAACCAACTTGGATGTGACAAAGAAAGTCAGAGTGCGGGAGATTGAGTATAGTAGGAGTAGGAGTAGTAATAGTAGCAGTAGCACTAGAAGAAATGGCAGTAGTAGTAGTAATAGTAGTAGTAGAAGAGTAGAAATTGTAGTAGAAGGAGTAGTAAGTTTGTAAAGTGAATTATATACATACATGTTTGTGTGTGTGTATATATGTATACATATATATAGTATACATATATATATATATATATGAAATCTCATTTTTAATCCTTACAACAATCCTGTGAATCACTTACTATTACTAATAATAATCAGCAGTTATATGGCATGTTACGGTTTGCAAAGCACTTTACATATATTATTTGATCTTCACAACAAACATTTGAGAATAACTTCAAGGTTGTGAACATGAGAGAATGGGTAGATAATCCTGGCAATGACAATCAAAAGAAAGGGAATGATCTTAAAACAATGAAATTCAATGTCGTTTCTATAAATGTACATTTTCCTTGTGTCTTTGTAGCTTTCATCACTTTTGCTCACCCTCTCCTTCTTGAATTTCTCATATTCTTGAACTTCAGAGATACCAGACTCTTTGATTTTCCTCAGATCTCCTTAATGGATCCTTTTATGACAAATTGTTTTCTCAGATTCTCTCTTAACACAAGGTACAATTATTACTCCTTTATAGATGAGAAAACTAAGGTTGGAGAGATTAGCTGATTTGGCCAAGCTCACATAGCCATTAAATGTTGGAGTCATTATTCATAATCAAGTCTTCCTAACTTCTAAATCCAATACTCTATCCACTATGACTGAACAGAATAAGGGTCATGATAAGAGTAGAAAGAAAGATTCATGAGTTTGAGGGAGTAGAAGAAATTAGGAGGTTTCAGTTGAAGTCCAATTTCTTCTGGATTTTAGATTTTAGTTCTAGATCCTAGAGGCAAAATTCTGAATGACAGTGACCATGTAAAAACATTTCTGAAGTGATTTGGGAAAGGAAAATTGAGAGATTTGAGAAAGTTAAGTAATTAGCTAGTCATGGTATTAGAACAAAAGCTAGGAATGAGTCAGAAAGGAAGATTATGTTTAAGATATTAAATAATATAATTTGGTTGGTAAACAAAATAGTTGGAAGAAGAATGACTCTCAAAAGAGGAAAAGTCACTAAAAAATAGCAGTATTGGAATGGTCTTGAAATGATAGCAAAACAAGGACCATACCTACCATTATGTTGGCTCTATAACTGGAGAAGTCTTGATGAAAGAGTCAGATTTTCATTAAAGAGAAAAAATGGAAGGAATGTTATTTGAAATTAAGAAAATTAGGTGTGCATATTAAAGTAAATCTCTTTTGCTCTGTTGATTGATTTATCTGAATTTTTTTTCTTTTTAATTCTTCATGACTGGAAATCTATGCTACTTCATTTGGTGATCTCATCAGTTTCCTTGGATTTAATCATCATTTCTGTGCTGATGAATCTCAAAGCTGCTTCTCCTACCCCAACTTCTCTGTTGACCTCACATCTTACATTGTCAACTGCTTTTCAGGCATCTGGAACTGGTTGTCTAGTATGCGATCTAAAATAAATATGTCTAAAATGGACCTCATTCTCTTTCACCCTAAACCTTCCCTCCCTTCTACATTGTTTTTTACCTTCAAGAACAATTATCATCCTCCCAGCCTCTCAGGCTCACAACCTGGGTGTTATTCTTGATTCCTCACTATCTCTAACCCCTCACATCCAATCTGTTGTCAAGATCTGCCCATTGCACCTTTGCTACATGATACATCCCCTGCAATATGAATATCCCTTTCTCTACTCTGACTCTGTCACCACTCTAATACAGATCCTCATCACCTGCAATTGACTGCTGATGGATCTGCCTATCTTGTCTCTCCACACTCAAGTCACACTTCATTAAACACCGAAAGTAATTCCACAGTCCCAATTATTTCATTCCCCTTCTCAATAGACCCCAATGGTTTCCTATTACCTGTAGAATCAAATACAAAATACTCTATTTGACCTTTAAAGTCCTTCATAACCTATTTGTGACTATGAAATGGTAGCTCAAGATTGTTTACATTTTCATATATGCTTGTTAATGATTTTGAATCCACTTATATTTAATATTGATAGTTTGTATTTCTTTTTTTTTTTGAAAACAACCTTTTCAGGTTCTTGATAACTTACATATTGGGAAATGATTCTTATTCCTATATTTGTCTCAATTCCTTATAGATTTTTGGTTGTCAGTCTTTGGAGGAGAGATTTAATACAAAGATTTTCCCCTAATTTGCATCTTCTGATTTTAGCTACATTGATTTTTATTTGCTTTTGATTTGGATATAATCAATATTGTCAATTTAGTCTATAAAGTTTTAAATTGTATTGAATCAATATTGCCATTCTTTGTGATGTCTTCTGTCCTTTGTTAGGTTTTGACTTTTCCCCTTTGTGATGGGAGTGATACTGTAAATCTCCCTTCCCCATGCAAATTAGTCTAGATTTTTCTTGCAAGTTATTGAAACCATCCTTGAAAGTATATTGGCTCTAGGAAATAAAGACTCAGGCTATTGATTTTACTTCTTTGGTTACCAATCAGTGTGTACATGTTTAGGAGGACTAGCGTCTCTGGTTTGAGAGTTTGCTGAACCATTTTTCAGGGCTGCTCATTCTCCCTTGGTATCTACCTGATTCAACCAACTCTCACCTGTGGCCCCCAAAAGCTACAGCATTGTAAGGGGCCACATCCTAGTATACCCACCTCAGCAGATGGGCTAAACCAGGTTGAGGTTACTCAACAAGTTGATGAGTTAAAGGATGTCTATTCTAAGCATGTGAAGGTTTGGCAGAATGGACAGTTGAAAACAATTTGTTCCAAAAACCATGTGGCTAAAGCAGGCACTATAGCACACTTTGAATTTGTCAGGCAACTTTGGAGACACAAAGTCATCCACTGCACCCCAAGCCATCACTAATTATGTTTGGTCCTGCCACTGGATTTCAATGACTCTGGAAGAGAGAGTGAGGTTGACAACTTTGTGCAATTCTGCCTCACTTAAATCCAATTCACCCAAGACATCACCATTTATATCAAAAATAGATTAAACTACAACAAAACCACCACAGAGAGCTTCAGGGTCTTTCTGCAGGGAGGCTGCTTAGTTGGCAAACCCGCCTATAAACCAGAGGCAGCAGAATTAAATCTCATGGTATCTTCAGTGCATATTCTTGTTGAGTATATTTTTCTTGCTGTGGTTAAGGTAAATCACCTCTGAAATACCTATCAGTGTTTCATTTTATTCCATTAACTATCAGGGGACAGGACTAAGTCAAACCTAGACCACCCTCTTAGCCAAAACTGTGAAAGATAAACCACTTATTTTTCCTCTAAATTTTTTATAGTATGAATTTTTAGATTTATTGCAATGTGTCATGTGGATTTTATT
This sequence comes from Macrotis lagotis, assembly GCF_037893015.1. NCBI lineage: Eukaryota > Metazoa > Chordata > Mammalia > Peramelemorphia > Peramelidae > Macrotis > Macrotis lagotis. Next base: position 77,913,553 of record NC_133662.1, read on the forward strand.
GTGATAAAAAGTAAAAGATGCTGATCTAAACCTTTTTTTTGGTGTAACTATAGTCCATTTTTCTCTAAAACTTTTGTTGAATAAGGAATTCCTTCCCTAATTGTTTGTTCTTGGGCTAATTAAACTCTAGATATTTTTTCACATTTGTTGCAAGGTATTTCCAGTTCTATTCTTTTAATCCAGATAATTTTAATAATTTCTTCTTTGAGACTTAGTAACACCAAGCCAAGTTGGAATAGTGGCATCATTTTTTTTCCTATTTCAGTAGATTCTAACCTCAAATATTAACTCTTTCTCCAAATATTTAGGTCTTTATTTCTGTAAAAATTATTTTATAAGGGGCAGCTAGGTGGCACAGTGGGTAGAGCAACAGTCCTAGAGTCAGGAGGACCTGAGTTCAAATCCGGCCTCAAACACTTAATAATTCCCTAGCTGTGTGACTTTGGGCAAGTCACTTAACCCCATTGCCTTAAATATTTTAAAAAATTTAAGAAAATTATTTTGTAGTTGTATGTATCCAGGTCCTTTGTTTTGATAGTTTAATTCTCAGATTTCTAATGCATTGCTGTCTTAAATAGAATTTTACTTCCTATCTCTGCATTTTGCTAATGACATACAAAAAACTGATGATGTTCTGAATTTATTTAGTATCATGCTACTTTACTGAAATCACCATCTCAATTTTTTAATTGATTCTTTTAGCCTAAGCAAACTATCACATTGACTATAAATAGGGTGCTTTTGGTCCCTTGTTGCTTATATTTATTTCTTTAATTTTTTTAGGTTATTTCTATGGCAAGTATTTTTTAACATTTTGTGAAGTAAAAGAAGAGACTTAGACATCTTTAGGTTTTTTTGAGAAAGTTTATAGTGTTTTTTCTCTTTGGTATCAATTTTGATAAACAATTTAGGACATCTTTAGTAAAGATTCTTTTATATCTACAATTTTTTAGGATTTTTTATAACAAAAATGACTACTGTCTATGGATAACTTTCTTCATCTATAGATCAGCATTTTCAATATGATTAATCATCCTAAAGTTTAACTTATATTGAATCATCTTTGCATTTCTGGTATAAATTCAATCCATGGTAAATTAATTTCTGAATATTCTCACAATATTTTATAAAATTTTGCATTAATAATTAATTATATCAGTCTATGATTGTTTTTTCTGGGTTTTATTTGTCCTTGGGTTGGGTATCAAAACATGTTTTTCTCATAGAAGAAGTTTGGAAAGATGCCATTTTATTGTATCTTTACAAGCAGTTAATGTAGAATAGGAGTTATTTGATCCTTAAGCATCTGATAGAATTAATTTGGTCACTACAGTTTATTACATTTCCCTTTTAGAGCTAAACGTTTTTTAGAACTTTTTTAGAACTTTTTTTAGTTTCTTATTCTGTTAATTGGATCTTTTATATTTTGGCAGTCATGCATTTTATTTAAGTTTTCAATGTTGTTCATGTGTTATTTGATATAGAAGTTTCTGTTAATTTTCTTTATTTCTACCCCCTTCATTGTGAATTCTCCTTACTCAATATTTCCCCATAACTTAGCTTTCCCCTCCTTAAGAAAAATTAAATTAAAGTTTATCTATTATATAAATCTTGTAACAATTCAATTTTTTTATCAGTTCACTAGTTTTATATTTTTCAAATTGATCTTTACTTCACTTTAAGTTTATTTTCTTTATATTTTCTTATTAAATATAATTCATATTTTGCTATAATTTGGTAAAATACATTTTTTATATTTCTGTCTTTGTATATTTATTAAGAGATCATTATTTGCTAGCATGCGACCTGTTTTTGTGAAGGTACAATGCAATACAAGTGCCTTCAAAATTCCATCCAGCAGTTTTTAAGGATCTATGATATCTAATTTAATCCTTGATTTTATTTTTATTTGTGTTTATATTAACTTTGACTAAGTTTGAAAACAAGATGAAAGTCCTCAATTTTTGTCTTACAATCTAGGTTTTTTTATATTCAGATGTTTTTTCTTTTAAGTACTTCTAAGCATTTCTCTATGGTATTTGGTACATGGTTTTTTATTGTCTATGGTAACTTTAAACTTAATGTCATTCCTCTGGATATTTCTTAACCATATCTATTTTTTCTGAGGTCATGAATATTGTTCTTGCTTTTCTTAATTTAACAGAGGCCATATATTCTACTCTTAACTCCTTAGTTCTCTGTCTCTGTCTGTCTCTGTATGTCTCTCTCTCCCCACCTTGATTTCACTCTCCCTCCCTATCTCTCATTTTCTCACCTTTCCTACCTCTATATATATACAAGTTTGAATTGTTTTTAATATGCAACAAATTTCTGATATTTTTTCCTACTCCATTCTTCTTCCTGCTCCATTTTACAATCAAGTCCATTCCATTCACACCTAGAATTATAATTGCTTCCCCCCTCAACCAGATTCTGTTTTGTCTTTTTTTTTTCCTTAAAAGAGAAAAGAAAGATATCGTAACCATCTGCAATTTATTCTACAATTTACACTGATTAGCTTCAGTTCCTGTCTCTTCCTTTGTCTATTTTCCTTCCAACACAGATCAGGACTACTAGGTCTTCCCCCATTTATTTTCCCTTTTGTAATCAACACTAGGTAGTTGTAATTTTATTTTTCTTGAAACCTTCTTTCCTTGACTCCACCCTACCAACCAAATTCCTCCATTAATTCCCTTTCTGTCCTAGCCTTGTCCTTTGTCATTTTATCAAAACTCTAGGACTTTATTATTTCTTTTTATTCAATTTCCTTTTCCACAGACCAGTTAAAAGTGAGGTTCATGAGATACACATTTCTCCTCAACTTTACCTTTTTGTTTAAATGACATTTATCTATGATGTTGATGTCCCAGTTAGAAAAAATAAGTTCATTTCTCCTCCTCTTTGTCTTCCTCTCCCTGGTATATTCCTGTTGTCATTGTTACCATCATCATTTTGTTGTTATTTTTTGCTTTTTTGAACACCCAAACTCAGAACTTGTCTTTCTTATTTTCTTACTAACCCTTTAAAAGGTTGATATTTGGGGGGCAGCTAGGTGTTGTAGTGGTTCTGAAATCAGGAGGTCCTGATTCAAATCTGGTCTCAGAAATTAACTAGCTCTGTTACCCTGGGCAAGTCACTTAACTCAATGGTACTTTTTTTTGCTTTTTTTATTTTTTTTAAATTTTTATTAAAGATATTATTTGAGTTTTACAATTTTCCCCCAATCTTGCTTCCCTCCCCCCACCCCCACCCCACAGATTGCACAGATTGTTTCCATGTTGTACCTTGATCCAAATTGGGTGTGATGAGAGAGAAATCATATCCTTAAAGAGAACAGAATTCTCAGAGGTAACCAGATCAAACAATAAGACATCTGGGTTTTTTTTTTTTTCTGAATTAAAGGGAATAGTCCTTGTACTTTGTTCAAACTCCACAGCTCCTTATCTGGATACAGATGGTATTCTCCTTTGCAGACAGCCAAAAATTGTTCCCAATTGTTGCGCTGATGGAATGAGCAAGTCCTTCAAGGTTGAACATCACTCCCATGTTGCTGTTAGGATGTACAGTGTTTTTCTGGTTCTGCTCATCTCACTCAGCATCAGTTCATCAATGGTACTTTTAAAGAACTAAAGTCTTTTCTCTGCCTTTCAGAATGTAACCACTGGTTCATTCCTTAACCTTTTTTTCAGTTGGACATACTTATTTATAGGTCTTTAGTTTCTTTAATCAGCTTGGTTTCCCACTGGAAGGCTTGAAAATCATTCATCCTCTTAAAAATCCATTTTCCCCCCCTATAGGTTATGTTTAATTTTGTGGAATGTCAGTATTAGGTACGGGCTATTTCCTTTGCTTTTCAATAAGTCTTATTTCAGTCTTTCCTTTCCTTTCTCATTCCTGATATGTAGTCCTACATGATTCCAATTATATGGTATGTCTCATTTTAGCTGCTTGAAATATTTTATCTTGCACTGGGGGTCTTTAAAATTTGTTGATCATATTTCTGAGCAAATTAAACCTGGGAAGTGCCTATATAATGGAATAATTTAGATTTTCTAAATCTATACTTTGCTATCTGATTCTAATATAGTTAAGTATTCTTTTATGATTTCTCAAAAGATGATATTAATGTTTTTCTGTAATCTCTTTTTTTTGATAGTGACTTTTAAATTCTCTCCAAGCTTTGTTTTCAAGATCATTTTTATTGTTAAAATGTGTTGCAATTTTGATGTTTCAAAATTTTTATTTTGATAGTCATTGTGGAATTGAATTTTTGAGTGCTTTTTCTTGTTTATTTCATCTAGCAAGATGTCTATTGAGAATCTACCCAATCCCATAAATATATTTTTTTGGATCTTTTCAGATTTAATAGGTTCCATTGTAGCTCATGGTCTGTTCAGCTTTTATCTCTTAATATATGACTGACACCATTTTTCTGCATATATATATATATATATATATGTTTATGATGTTTTCTTCATTGCTTCTTCTACCCAAGTTATTACTAGTACTTATTATCTTTTACGATCCTGTACATTTTTTGCTCTTGGTATTTTGTAATATGTAGTCATTCATAACTGTCCAAGATGTGTCCTATGATTCATTGCTTTTAGTGGGAAATGATTAACATTAAAAACATGTGATTTTGTGGTAGGTGAGTAGTAGCTGAATATCACTAAAAATACTATGTGGCTTTTGCAAACACAATCCATCTTGTTTTCTTCTTCCTGTTCAATCTAGGGCCTGACTCATTGTCCATATTTGATACTGATGGAAGATATAAGTACTGAAGGACCACATCAGCGGGTTGCCCCTTCAGTGGCATATCATAATCGTCCTGTTATAAAGGGAAAGAGTTCTGGGATTTGAACCCATGTTCAAATCCTAACCATGAGCCTTAGTTTCCTTATCAGTGAAAAGAGAGAATTGGCCTAGTTGTTTCCTTAGGCCATCTAAATCTATGATACTGTGATTTTCCATTTTTTTCTGTTTTTCTTGAAAAATTTTTTTTTCATTCTCATATCCTCCTTTAATTATTTTATTAGACTTTCAGACTGAAGATTCTTATGGACATTTCAGTCTTTTTCTAGGGTTCTACTTGCTGTTATTGCTGAATTATTTTCTTCTGGAGTTTCATCCTTATTCTCTTTCAGTAGTGCATTTTTTCATTAGAGAAGAGATTTTTTTTAAATGCTCATTTCTTTAGTTTTCTCTTGTTTTTTCCCTCCATGAGGGCTTGTAGGAATTTCTTTGCTCCCCATCTATCTATCACTTAACTCTATCCATCTATCTATCCATCATCTTTATATTTATTACCTATCATCTAATTATCTAGCTATCTTATTTATCTGATTCATTTCTGGTTGTTTTAAGGTACTTAGGAGTGATGCTTATTGAATTTTTTTTTTATTCTCTGCAGCCATAGCAGTCACATGAGTTACATTTAGCATCATAATAGTCATTTCACTTCTGCCCATGCTGAGCATGATGAGATGATAGAGTTCCATGAAGTTGACTTTCTTGTTGACTGTAGGTATATTATGACATCAATGAGCTGTTCCTTTTACTGGCATTTTAAAATGTCTTCTGATTTTAAAATACCACAGTAGATTTGGTTCTGTTCCTTTACTTTTGAATTAGCTGCATAAACATGCATCATATATCAAGGATATCAACCAGTGGAGGTCTGATAGGGGGCAGCTAAGTTGAAGTTCTTTTTTTTTATACAAAAATTTTATTATAATTTTAATCTTAAATAGTAATTTAAAATTTTAAATACAATTTTAAATACAATTCTATAATGCATTTTATTTTTAAAATTATATTTATTTTATTTTTGTACACTTTTTTATACATTACTAAAATATTCTTGTTTAAGAGTAAACATAATATCCCCTCCCCTCAAAAAATATAGACCCTCATGGGCAATAAAGTAAAGAGGAAAAAATTAAAATTAAAAATAATAATAATAATAGGGGCAGCTAGGTGGCATAGTGGATGGAGCACTAACCCTGGAGTCAGGAGCACCCAAGCCCAAATCCAGCCCCAAACACCCAACAATCACCCAGCTGTGTGACCCTGGGTGAGGCACCCCAACCCCATTGCCCTGCAAAAACTAAAAAAAAACCCAAAATAAAATAAAATGGTGATGATGATGATGATGATGATGATGATAGAGGCGGCCAGGTGGCACAGTGGACAGAGTACTGGCCCTGGAGTCAGGAGCTCCCAGGTTCAAATCCAGCCTCAGACACCCAACAATAACCCAGCTGTGTGACCCGGGGCAAGCTAACCAAACCCATCTGCCCGAAAATCCCCCAAATAATAATAATAATAATAACAATAACTAATAATAATAATAATAAATGTGCTTTAGTCTGTGTTCCAACACCACCAGCTCTGTTGTGGGTACCTCACATTCTTTAGGATAAGTTCATCACAAAGGCTACTTCGGGGTAGCTAGGTGGTACAATGGATAGAGCACCAGCCCTGGAGTCAGGAGTACCTGAGTTCAAATTCTGGCCTCAGACACTTAATAATTACCTAGCTGTGTGGTCTTGGGCAAGCCACTTAACCCCACTGCCTTGCAAAAAAAACCTAAAAATAAAAAAAAAACTACTTCTGTATTTTTCCACCGTTGCCATTGCTGATCGCAACTCCTTTCTTTTGTACTTCTCTACTACCATACACTATATTTTCTCTCTCCTTTCACTCTGTCCCTCTTCTTAAATGTGCTGTAGGGTAGCTGAGTGGTACAGCAGACTGATCACCAGACCTGGGGCCAAGAGGCCCCAAGTCCACATACCACCCCTAAGGCCCATCATCTGCCCAGCCCTGTGGTCCTGGATAGGCTATCCAATCCCATCCCTTTGCAAGAAGTAAAAAAGAAAATGTGTTATATCTGATCACTATCCCCCATGGTCCACCCTCTCCTCCATCACTCACATACCACACCCTTCCCCTGGTCCCCCTACTCTCCTTCTTACTCCAAATGCCTATACCCCATTGAGTATTTATGCTGTTTCCTCTCCTAGCCACCTCTGATGAGCACGAAGGTTCCCTCATTCCCCCTCGCCTTCCCCCCTTCCGTATCATTGCAATAGCTCATTGTAATAAAAAAATCTTATTATATGAAATATCTTAGCCTATTCCACCTCTCCTTTTTCTTACTCCCATTACAGTTCCCTTTTAGCCATTGACTCCATTTTTACAATATATTATATCTTCAAATTCAGCTCTCTCCTGTACTTCATCTAAAAAAGCTCCTTCTACCTGCTCTATTAAATGAGAAGTTTCTTATGAGTATTATCAGTATCATTTTTCTATGCAGGAATACATGTAGTTCATCATCATTAAGTCCCTCATATTTTCCCCTTCTCCTCCAGTCTCTATGCTTCACCTCAGTCCTGTATTTGAAGATCAAACTTTCTGTTCAGCTCTGGACATTTTAACAGGAACATTTGAAATTCCCCTGGTTCATTGAAAGTCCATCCTTTTCCCTGGAAGAAGACTTTCAGTTTTGCTGGGTAGTTGATTCTCGATTGCATTCCAGGCTCTTTTGCCTTCTGGAATATTATATTACAAGCCCTATGAGCCTTTAATGTAGTTGCTGCTTAAGTCCTGTGTGATCCTGACTGCAACTCCACGATATTTGAATTGTGACCTTCTGGCTGCTTGTAATATTTTCTCTTTGACTTGGGAGTTCAGGAACTTGGCTACAATATTCCTTGGGGGTTGTTTTTTGTGGATCTCTTTCTGGGGGAGATTGGTGGATTCTCTCAATTTTATTTTGCCCTCTGCTTCTAGGATATATGGGCAATTTTCCTGTTGGAATTCTTTAACAATGAAGTCAAGGTTCTTTTCCTGATCATGACTTTCAGGTATCTCAATAATTTTTAAATTATCTTTCCTGAATTTGTTTTCCAGATCAGTTTTTTTTCAATGAAGTGTTTCATATTTTCTTCTAATTTTTCATTCTTTTGGTTTTGAAGTATTATGTCTTGACTTATCATAAAGTCAGCAGCTTCCTTCAGCTCCATTCTAGATCTAAAGTTTTTGTTTTCCTCGTAGAGCTTTCTTATCTCTTTTTCCATATGGCCAATTCTGCTTTTTTAAAGCATTCTCCTCAATAACTATTTGAACTGTTTTATCCATTTTACCTATGCTGGTTTTTTAACACGCTTTTTTCTTCAGCATATTTTTGGATCTCTATCTCCCTCACTTGATTTCATTTCCCCAGCCTGTGACTGATTTTGGGGTGCTTTCTGAACTTTTGAGTATTATTGGGACACTCCCCCCACAAGGATCTCTTTGTGTGAGGCTCTGTCTTCCCTCCTGCTTTGTGAATGATCACAAGTGCACCCCTCTGCCACGGGGCTGAGGTAGGGGGGGCCTGCTGTTCTATGGGGGGCTCTAGACTGTGATCAGGATATGAATGTGGTCAGAGTCACAGAGTACTGTTCCAGGTAGAGAACCGACCTCAGGAGTCTCTCTCTACTCCCCTACCTAGGCTGAGTACTCAAGGCTCAGTTGCCTGGGGGCTCCTGCTTACCTGCTCTACCTGCTTCCAGTTCCTGGATCTGGGCTGCCTCAGCCATGCTGCTTATTGAGTGCCCTAAGGGCTGGGCTGGTAGAGTCCCTCCCCCCATCTCCCCAGTTGTGCTTCTGGGGAGTGTAGGTCAGGAAACTGCCCCCCACTCCTTGAGCCCTGGCTCCCAGGTGCCCTGGGGCTGCCTCCGGGAGGCTAAAGTTCCTTCACTGGTGTGCAACCCCCTCTAACGCCATGGAACATGGAACAGAGCCTTTCTGCTTTCCAGGTCACCTTGGGCTGGACAACTGCCTCACTGGATCCCTCTGAGGGTTCTGTCTCTAGCAAATTTAGAGTCCTTATTTTATAAGTTTTAAAATATTATAGAGAGAGATCACTTAAGGAAGGGTCTTCTTTTGCCATCTTGGCTCCGCCTCTTAAGTTGAAGTTCTGCTGTGGGGAGTCTGGATAAAGAGGCAGAAGATGAGGGAAGGTTGATTGATGTCTGTTGACTTTCTAAGAACTATGTGACTCAACTTTTCTGAATTTTGTCTGCTGCTCTGCCTGCCCCTGTTCAATGGGGGAAACCAGATTGGCTATACAGTATTGAAGGTCCTTCTGTTCATCACAACTGGCCAACCTTCTAATTTAGCTAGATTGGTCCACACCCTAACCCTAACTTTTAAAGCCATAATGTATTTTAGCAACTTTAAGTACAAATGGAGAGGTCTTGACATAATTAAGCTGAGGTTTAAATCTAGCCAAGATTCCTCGTTCCTCTTTATTGCAATAAAGGGGCTTGTTGACATTACACAGATGGTAAGATGAGTATTTTGAAAGAATGAAAAAAATAAGGAATCTGGCAGTTTGGACTTCTAAACTTAGGAAAATCACATTTAATATTCCCATCGGATATACAACAATTCTCTTTGAAAATGTAATACACACACACACACACACACACACACACACACACACACAAACACACAAAGTTGGAAGTAGCCAGGTTTTCATGGTTAGGATGTGGAGATGATGAGGGAAGGATGGGAGGCAAAACCAGGAGAAAGAAGGGCAGATGTCTTGCAGACAGAACCCAAAGGTGACCTCAGCCCATGGCACTCAGGTGATTGGTGTTGTAGGTTGGAGCAGGACTCTGTGACTCTGACCACATTCATATCCTGATCACAGTCTAGACCGACCCCCCCCCCTTCTGTATTAGAATGTATTCTTCTACAAGGTGGGGACTCTTTTCTCCTAATATTTGTATCACAGGACTTAGCACGTGGCAAGCTCCTAATAAATTTGCTCATGCATTCATTCCTCTGTAAAATAACATATAACACTACCTCTTTTCTATGGAAAAAAATCAAATAGTTTTTGTTTAATAATAAGGGGGGGGGGGACTCTAGGATACTTGTACCTTACCTGCAAACTTTATCTAAAATTTTGGCAATAGTTTTCTCTTTTTAAATATAGAAGATTATATGTGTTTTGGGATTGTTTTTGTTTAAAAGAATTGATGATTATTTTTTGAGGTTCAGCTTATAATTTTCCTTTATATCTTCTCATTTCTCTCTGTCTCTCTGTCTTTCTGTCCCTCTGTCTCTCTGTCTCTCTGTCTCTCTCTCTCTCTCTCTCTCCCTCTCTCTCTCTCTCCCTCTCTCTCTCTCTCTCTCTCCCTTCCCCTATATCTCTTTTCTTCTCTGTCCCCTAACCCGCCCATAGAACTTAGGGAACAGAAGAATATTTTGTAGTATCAGTTACTTTTGTTGAATAGTTTCATTTTTTTTTTCTGTTCTCAACTTTACAAGCAAATAAATGGAAATTTTCAGAAGGGGAAATAAACCAGGAAAGTGAGAATCAGGGTGGGGAGATTTTTGGTTCTTCCAAAAAAAATAGGCAGCATCAGGGAGGGTGGGGTGGGGTCATAAAAGCATACTGCATTTTAAAAAAACTAAATAACATCAAGCTGTTTTTATGTCACTCTCAATTTTTTTGTTTTTTTAATCCTTCCTCTCCTGCCACTGCCACCCTTTCCCTAGAAACCCTGATACTGCTGTTGTTCCTCCCAAAAACATTTTCCCTTATTTTGTGTTCTAAAGAATATCCACAAGGTCTCATTAAAGGAAGGAAATAATCATTTATTAAACACCTACTATGTCCCAGGGTGAGGCAGTTGGATGGTACGGTATTTAGAGCAGCAGACCTGAAGTCAGAAAGACTCAGCTTCATGAGTTCAAATCTGGCTTCGGACACTCAGCTAGTTGTATGACTGAGCAAGTCACTCAACTCTTTGTCCCAGTTTCCTCATTTGTAAAATGAACTAGAGGGGGAAATAGCAAATCACTTCAGGGTCTCAGTCTAGAAAACCCAAAAATGAGATCTCAAAGAGTTGGACATGATTGAAACAAATGGACAATATTATATTGGGGAGATACTATTGCTATCCCCATTTTACAGTTGAGGAAACTGAGACAGATAGAGGTTACATGAGTTGTCCAGAGTCACATAGCTAGTGAGTATCTGAGACAAGATTTAAAATATCTTCCTTACTCCAGGTCCAGAGTTGCCTAGAGTCAAAGGTGGACTTGCAGATCAGAGTTCAGAAAAAGATTCAGTGAATGTTTGCCCCTATGGAAATTGCAGATTGATGATGGAAGAATTGACTTTTGAAGCAAAGGAATTCTTTCATAATTCAACTAAGAAGAATTCAGGCAGTGCTGAGAAGAGTTAGAACCTTATGGTGAATTTGATTCAACAACTCCTTCAAGGAAATGTAGATTCCTTGGGGATCCTGAGGGTAAAATTGACAGAAATACTAGTTAAGATTCAGACAGCTAGAGTTAGTAAAAGGAGTCTGATCCACTAATTCCACTGGTTCCCCATCACCATTCTGTACAGTCTGAACAGAACTGAGACAAGTTAGTTTGGATAGTCACTCTTCTGTAAAGTCCTATTCCCTGAACAAGACAAGGAAAAGAAGCTGGCAGGTCTGGGAGGGCTGGGAGCTGGGCTCATGAGCAACTTAACTAGCTGTTAGCAGGTCAATTGACTCTGGGTGAGGGAATAATCTGAATAAATCTGGAGATGAATTAGAAGTGTATTATAGAGAAGTGTTCTTAGCAATTCATAACAAGAGGAACAGTCTGGGATGATAAAACTGAGGGGACATTCCCTGATTATGGGGAACTTACTGAATAGTTGTTTATTTATTTTGTTGCTTTATTATTCTGGTAGCATCTGGGGCATACTCCAGCCCAAAATCCATCAGCCTTTACTGCTTCTATTTTAGCCAGCAACAAAACCTTGGGTCTCCCTGGTTTTTTATTTTTACTTTTATTATAAAAATAGATCATAGAATCATGGTTGAGGAGCTAGACACAACCTTAGAAGTCATTGAATATAACACATTCATTTTTATGAATGAGAAAATTAAGGTCCAGAGAGATCTCAGTTGACCCTGGGGTCTTGAAGGCAAGACCAGTGGGGCACACAAGGTTTTTAGTGACTTTTCCAGTAAGTACCAGAGTTAGGATCTGAAATGATCTAGAGCAGTTATGAATTTTTGAAAATTTGGAGGAAAACTAACCTGAGATTTCTCTTTGAAGGGGGAGAGGTGAAAGGGCAGGGAAACATAGGAGATACAATGGGTTGGGGGAAGCAATTTTCAGTGTAGGAAATTGTAGGAAAGTACTTAAAACTTACCTCCAATTTACCCTGTGGTTTGTGTATGGCATATATATATATGTATATATATATATATTATATATATATATATGCTATATATTATATACAATGTATATATTTATGTACAAACAAGAAATGTATACATGCATGCACATTTAATTGTTTATACATATCTACATACACATGTGCATATGAACACACATTTTATAGATTTACGTGTATAGATACATAGATATATACAGCTGTAGATATAGATATAAATTGTACATAATAGTTTCCAACCTTTTTGCAGCTAATTAAACTGTAAACTCCTAGAGCCAGCAAGGACTATCTTAGTCTTAATTTTGTATTCCCAGCCCTTAGCACTGCTCAGGAAACATTACTAAATGCTTGTTAAGCAAACATATTTTAAAAGTATCCATTCATTTGTATATGTTGATATGCAAAGTATGAAAAGCTCCCTAAAGACTCAATTAAACAACCCCTTATCCTTCTTCTCATCCCAGTATGAATTTAATTTTCCTCTCACGATCCATATTTTATTTTAAAATTCGTTTCAACCTCTGTTTAAGACCACTTCCTAGTATGTATTGTACAGCATATTTGTAACTTTCTGCAATTGAGGTTTTATAAGCACCGACTAACTTTTTCTCCCTTTTGGTCCAAATTAGACTGTTTCTGGAAGGTTCCTCTGGTGCCTGACCCTATGTTTTATTAAAGATTTTATTTATTTTGAGTTCTACCATTTTTTCCCCCCAATCTTACTTCCCTCCCCCCACCCCCACAGAAGGCAATTTATCAGTCTTTACTTTGTTTCCATGTTGTACATTGATCCAAACTGAGCGTGATGACAGAGAAATCATATCCTTAAGGAAGAAACATAAAGTATAAGGGATAGCAAGATCAGACAATAAGATATCTGTTTTTCTAAATTAAAGGGAATAGTCCTTGAACTTTGTTCTAACTCCATGGTTCTTTATGTGGATACAGATGGCATTCTCCATTGCAGACAGTCCAAAATTGTCCCTGATTGTTGCACTGATGGAATGAGCAAGTCCATCAAGGTTGATCATCGCCCCCATGTTGATGTTAGGGTGTACACTGTTTTTCTGGATCTGTTCATCTCACTCAGCATCAGTTCATGCAAATCCCTCCAGGCTTCCCTGAATTCCCATCCCTCCTGATTTCTAATAGAACAATAGTGTTCCATGACATACATATGCCACAGTTTGCTAAGCCATTCCCCTACTGAAGTACATTTACTTGATTTCCAATTCTTTGCCACCACAAACAGGGCTGCTATGAATATTTTTGTACAAGTAATGTTTTTGCCCTTTTTCATCATCTCTTCAGGGTATAGACCCAGTAGTTATTGCTGGATCAAAGGGTATGCACATCTTTGTTGACCTTTGGGCATAGTTCCAAATTTCTCTCCAGAAGGGTTGGATGAGTTCACAGCTTCACCATCAATGTAATAGTGTCCCAGATTTCCCACAACCCTTCCAACAATATTGGATCATTAACCTTTCTGGTCTTGTTGGCCAGTCTGAGAGGTGTGAGGTGGTACCTCAGAGGAGCTTTAATTTGCATTTCTCTAATAATTAATGACCTTAGGTTCTTGTTTGGTTTTTTTTAGGTTTTTGCAAGGCAAATGGGGTTAAGTAGCTTGCCCAAGGCCATGTAGCTAGGTAATTATTAAGTGTTTGAGACCTGATTTGAACCCAGGTACTCCTGACTCCAGGGCTGGTGCTGTATCCACTGCGCCATGTAGCCACCCTGACCTAGGGTTCTTAAAGATAATATTGGAAGAGGGACATAAGCTGCAGGGACCAAGCTGGGAATGCTCCCATTCTGAGCCCAGGGACTGTGTAGTGAGTGTGAGAGATAAAATGTTCCAGACTGCTATATACTGAAAGGCTAATCTTCTGTTTTCTTCACTGGGAATGCTAAAGGCACACTCCCTTCTATTTTCTAAATTGTTTAGAAAGTAAATGCTCTCACACCCTATACCAAGATAAGCTTGAAATGATTTAGATATAAAGGGTGATACCATAAATCAATTAGGAAAGCAAGGAATAGATTATCTGTAAGAACCAGGAGAAGAGAAGAATTTTATGACCAAGAAAGAGACAGAGAACATTACAAAATACAAAATGGATAATTTTGATTACATTATATTGCAAGTTTTTACACAAACAAAACTAATGCAACCAAGCTTGGAAGAAAAAATAGAAAGCTGGAAAATAAATTTTTAAATCTAGTGTTTCTGATAAACATCTCATTTCTAAAATATATAAAGAACTAAGTCATATTTCTAAGAGCTACAGTCATTCCTCAATAAATGGTCAATAAAAAATGTCTTTCAAATGAATTAAAGTCATGTGAAAAAATGCTCTAAAATCACTTTTGATTAGAAAAATTCAATTGATGTAACTCTGAGACCTCCTTACTCCCATCACGTCAACCAATATAAAAGAAAAGGGAAATGATAAATATTGGAGGGGATGTAAGAAAACTGGAACACTAATATAGTGTTGGTGGAGTTACAAATTAATTCAATCATTTGGGAGAAAAAATTTAGAACTATGCCCAAAAGGCTATAAAACTGTGCATACCCTTTAATCCAGTGAAATCACTATTCCAAAGAGATCATGAAAAATTACCTCACATATATATATATATGTATGTATGTATGTATGTATGTATGTATGTATGTATAACATAAAAGTATTTAGAGCAACTCTTTTTGTGATAGCAAAGAATTGGAAATTGAGGGGATGCCCATTAATTGGGGAATGGTTGAACAAGTTGTGATATATAAATGTAAAGGAATACTACATTCTATAAGAAATGTTAAGCAAGTGAATTTCAGAAAAATCTGGACTTAACATCAACTAATGCTGAGTGAAGTGAGCAGGACCAAGAGAATATGTGTGATGATCAACTAAGATAGACTTACCTCTTCTCAAGGACTTGTGATGGAAAAATGCCAGGGAAAGAACTATCAAGTCTGAATGCAGAAAAAAAGAAAGAAAAGAAAAAATGTAAATGATTTTTCCAGTCTTGCTACACCTGCATATAGCTTTAGTAGGATTGTCTGATGCTTACTTTTAGACTACTTGGGAAAGGAGTTCGAGGTTCTACTTTCTTCTCTTAGGGGTACTGCTCCTAGTTATTCTGTTTTTCAATAAGTAAAGAGAAGGGTTTGTAAAACTCAGATAATATCTTTAATAAAAATAAATTAAAAAAAAAAGAGAGAAGGGGCCTGGGCCTACCTCATGTTTGAATTGGGGGAAGTATCTGTGTCAAGGAAATTTTGACAAATAAGTTCAAGAGACATAGTTTATGGGCAATTAACAATTGTTTTATTAAGACTAGCAGATAATTAATAAAAGGCTTGGCCATCTGACCAACTCTCATGAACCAAAGACCCCTCATGGAATCTATTCAACACATATGCCCTTAGAAGAGTAGATGTCCCTAAGGGAAGAAATAGCTCTGATTTGTTAAAAAGTAATGAGAGAATTAATATTATAATGATGAGGGGAGCTTCTTCTACTAAGGGTCTGGGAAATGTGACCCTGATCACTCGTTTTCCATGAGATACTCATCTACACCCATACCCCCTTTCTAAGGTAATCTAGGCAAAAGGGGAAATCACTTCTGTTGAAGGAGAAATATTTTCTAGACTTTCCTATAATGTTGAGGAAATCTGTGCTTGTCCAATATTTTCTGTGGGCCTTTGACTCCCTCTCCCTTATTCAGTTTAACCCTCTTCTCAAATGTAAATTCACCACAATAATAGAAAGCAACCTTAGCCCCTTCCCACTATCCCTCCTCCATCTGACTGGCTTTCAAGGTAGATGCCTAACTGCAATCACATTCAGGTGGGTTACCCCCGACTCCTCTTTGCCCAGGAGGTAGGCTAGACTCCCTATAAAGGAGTCTCCTCAGGGGGCAGCTAGGTGGCACAGTGGAAAGAGCAGCGGCCCTGGAGTCAGGAGTACCTGAGTTCAAATTCAACCTCAGACACTTAATAATTACCTAGCTGTGTGGTCTTGGGCAAGCCACTTAACCCCATTGCCATGCAAAAAAAAAAAGAATCTCCTCCATGGTAGATCCACATGGATCTAAGCTCAGTTACATCTTGTGGCTATTTTCTTTCCTCTTTCCTCTTTTCTCTTTCTTTGCTGTTAACTTTTGTGAACTTTTTAGTAACTTGTGAACATTTTGTAGTAACCTGTGAATCTTTAGCCATACCTGTGAATTTCCTCCCTGAGACAGGTGGTGATTTCATCACCCCTAAACAAACCACCCCCAGTCCAGTCTCTCCAGCAGCATTTTTAGAATGATCACAGCTGTCCTCTCTCTATCTTCACTTCCACCTCTCTCCATCTTCCATTTCCTCTGAAACTTAGTCTGAGTAAAATGCATAGGCCCCAAACTACCAATTCACTTACAACTAAAATGTCTTTTCCTTTTTGATCATATCTGAGTTTTTCCAGGGGGTTGCATCTGCCTAAGATTTCATTATATCATTAAACTCTGCCCTTCAAAAGCTGTCTGGTTAACCTGCAGAGGCTGATTTCTGAATAAAGAAATAGAAAGGGGAAAGAACTTTAATTGATAATCAATATAAGAAAGAAATAATTATTTCTCTCAAAACACTGGTAAATGTTAGTTCTATCACAACCCCTACACATTTTTTTATAGCATATATTCAAAATAAATTCTGGGATATCTGGATAGGCCTATATAAGGAAGAAACAGAATAAGCCCTCATGTAAATTGTTGTGCCAGTCACTTTACAGATTTCATCTCATTTGAAAATGTTGATATAGGAATGTCCTACTTGAGCTGGAACTGGAACCTCAGACTCAGATTTCTCGAAAACTGGAAGGATCCATCAGGTTTCTAAAATCAGAGGCTGGTACTATGGAGGAAAAGAGATTGACCTCAAATCACTTAATTCAGATGAAGAATATTGCTGTGGAAATTCTATTTCTTGTGGGTTTTGTGGGTTCCTTTGGAGGTGATTGCCTGAGGTCCCAGTGGTTGGTAAAGGGCCACTTCACTTCCAGGCTCTACCTTGTTCTTTGTGTAGGCTAGTTAGCATGTGAATAGTAGAAAACAAAAAGAGTATTAAAGGAAAAGGAAAAAGTCTTTGGCCTGTCTGTCTAATCTAAAGGATCAGTGGCTTTCTTAGGTACTGTTTGCTCTACTCAGTCTTGTGTCCTGATAGCTCCTTTCAGAAATATAGGGGAAAGGCAGCTAAAGAAAGCTTTAAAGAGCAGTTTTGCAACTTAGTCATTTACTGTCCCTAATTCCCCTGTGCACAGCAATCCTTAACCTGAGATAGGTGAACTTTCAAAAAGAAGATGATAATTCTATTTTAATTATGTTGATTTTCTTTGCAATTTTTTGTATTTTATTTTATGCATTTTAATTTGTGGGGGAGAGGGTGGCCATAAACTTCGCTAGCCTGCCTAAGGTTTCTTAGGAATTTATTTAACTTGGTTTCCTGGGATAGCTGAGAATGAGGACGCCCTGCCTCCTTATGGTGGTACCTGGGAACTGCACTCCCCCGCCCCCATCCCTGACCATAGTATGGCCATTCATTCAACAAGCATTTATATCAGAGGCATAACTTCAGCCTGGGGCCTCTTGACTCAAGGCTGGTAACATCCATTTCCTCTGACACAACATTGGTTGTGTGACCCTGAGTAATCTTAGTTTTCCAGACAAGACCATAATATCTTAAAATATGTACACCCATCAGCATTGGTAAGAGGGAGTTGCTTCACTGAAGTACCTTGTGTCGATGATATCACTGGTCCACTAAAAATAGATATGCTGGTCACTATGGAGACAAGAAAATAAAGACAGAAACAAAAACTGCACTTATATTTCTTTCAAGGAAACATCATGAAAACAGATAAGTAAATACAATGCATTTTGGGATGGAGAAAATGAGGGCATTTATCAATGTAGACAAAGCGATTTTGTCTCCTTACCCCTTCTCTCCCCCACCCTTCTCAATTTCTGGAATAAGAATAATGCTTCAAGTCCTACCTCAACCCCTTCAGTAGAATTTCCAACAACTTAAGATAACTATGATCCTAGAAATAGTGTTCTGGTTATGAAAATTATTGAAATAATATGGTAACCACAGTCACCCTCATATCCAGAAGGCTACTCAAGTTGAGTAAACACCCATTTTCATTTAGTAATTCATTGGAATTTAGAAGCCATGGTCTCATCACAACTCAGATCTCAGTCTCCCTGCATGTGCACATACCCTTTTTAAAGTTTATTTATAGGCTTTCAAATCAAGACCATGATCATTTTTTCAGAAGATGCAAATAGATGAGAAATCTGGCTTGGCAGTGTCTATTTTTTTTTAATTGAGAAATTGGGTTTGTACAGAATTATGCGCTTGGATAGAAGCGTTGGGGTGAGGCTTCTTTTGTCTCAAGAGCTAAAAATTCTTTGCTCTGCTTGCTCTCCTTACAGACAAATAGGCCTCCTTGGTAGGGTGCCATTTGGAAGATGCCTCAATCTAGTCAACTGTGGTTTGCCTTGCACTGGTATACAGATGTAAATTGTGATGACAGTTAAGCCAGGGATAGTAATTCTAGTTTCAAGATGAACATAGACAGTGAAAAAGGAATCACTAAAGTGAAAGGAGTGAATTCTAAGATTGGATTTGAGGAGAAAGAAAAGAACAAGGGGCCAGAAGGCTGAAAGACTTGGGTTTCAAGACTGAATTCTGCTACTTAACTCCTTTTATGACCTTAGAAGACAGGTGGTTGGGGGCAGCTAGGTGGCCCAGAGAATAGAGCATCAGCCCCAGGGGCAGAAAGACCTGAGTTCAAATGTGGCCTCAAACACTTAATACTTACTTAGTTGTATCACCTTGGGCAAGTCATTTAACCTCAAAAAAAAAAAAGAAAAGGAAGAAGACAGGTGGTGAAGTAGACTGGGAAATAGGGCTTGATTGAGAGGATCTGAGTTCATACATTTACCAGCTATGTGACCTGGGCAAGTCATTTGGGCTCTCTGTACTTCAGTTTCATCATCTATAAAATGGGCATAATAATAACACCTACCTCACAAGATTATAGGAGTTATAAAGCACTTTGTAAAACTTAGAACTCTATATAAATGCTACTATATTATTAAATCACTTAACCTCCCTGAGCTTTCATTTTTTAGAGTATTTTTTTCAATTACATGGAAAGACAATTTTTAACATTCATCTTTATAAATGTTTGAGTTCCAAATTGTCTCCCTACCTCCCTCTGAGATGGAAAGCTTTTTGATATAGGTTATATATCATATAAAATCATATAAAACCTAATTCCATATCAGTCATGTTGTAAAAGAACATATAGCTTGCAAATCAATTATAGTTTGCAAAAAAAAGTCATGAAAAAAAATAAAGCAAAAATAGTATGCTTTGATCTGCACTCAGAATCCATAGTTCTTTCTCTGGATGTAGATAGCCTTTCTACCTTGAATCTTTTGGAATTGTCTTGGATCACGGCATTGCTGAGTAGAGCTAAGTCCATCCTAATTCATCATCACACAATGTAAGCTTTCATTTGTTTTTGGAGGGTTGTTTAGTTGTTCAGTTGTTTTGTAGTCATGTCGTTTTCTTGGCAAAGATACTGGAGTGATTTGTCATTTCCTTCTCCAACTCATTTTGATGTTTGCCCTTCATTCTTTAAGAAGACCATGACATCAGAAAGGTGATGCCATGACAAGCGCATGAGTTGGATTTGAGGGAGGGAGCTGTGCTAAGTCACCAGCCTCACTTTCTTCTCAGCGCCATCTGGGTCCAATGGCCAGTTAGGAATCAGGATGATTGGAGATGACCCTGGATTCGAAGTATTCAGGGTTAAGTGACTTGCCCAGGGTCATACAGATAATGTGTCAGGCTGGATTCGAACTCCCATCTTCCTGATTCCAAGACCAGTGCTCTATCCACTACATCACCTAGCTGCCCCCCCAACTCATTTTTTAGATGAAGAAACTGAGGGAAATAGGGTGAAACGACTTGCCCAGGGTCACATAGCTAGCAAGTGTTTGAGGCTAGATTCAAACTCCCATCCTCCTGATTCCAAGGTCAGTGTTCTATCCACTATACCACTTAGCTGTCTATGGAGATCATTCTTGTGAAGGAGTCAGCTCTAGCATTCTCTGACTTGGTGAATTCAGACTTATTCTACATTACTCGCCTTTCCACCTTCTTCAATTCCATCAAATTGTCCTTCTTGCTATTTTTTTGTTAGTTTGAGGTTTAATTTAACACAAATAAAAATGTGCAAAGCATTTTTCTCATTTTCTCCAGAGAGATGTGTGTAAAGTGCTTAATCCTGAACCTTTGCTCTGGAGGAGGCACTTAATAAATGCTCACCTCCCTCACCTCCAGCTCTGCTTCACTCCTCAGCCTAACTTGAGGATAGGTGACCTTGATTTACCAGCTGAGGAGGAATCATTATGAGCAATCCCAACACAATCAGATTTTTCCCACATCAAGATTCAGAGTAAGCTCTTTGACATTGTGCACCCATGGTTTCCTGAATTCATTGGTCAGCTTAAGTTTCAACTCCTTATCTCTTCTGGAGCCAATGCTAGGCATCAAGATCTGGTCCTTGAGTTATCTTTGAACCTTATTTGGGTTTTTGCCAGTGACACAAGATCACCTATCTATCTATCAGATGAACTTTTGGATTCTCTTCTTGACTAGTTTAGGTTTCATGAAGAGTCTGAGGGTAGTTATGTGGCCAGTAAAGAAATAGGAAAGAGAGAAAAAAGGAAAGACCAAGAGTAGGGCCAATTTCCTCCTTGCTATAATTCCCATACAATACTCCATCTTCCATCTCTGTGCCTTTGTTTTGGCTATTTCTCTCCATGTCTGAAATATACAACCACCTCACATCCACCTTTTGGTTTCCTTTAAAATCTGCTCAAGCAACACCTTTGACATGAAGTCTTCCAAAATCCCATCAACAACTAGGGACTTCCCCCTTGCCCTCCCACTGTGCCACAAATTTATCTTAAACTTACTTCGCATATATTTTTTAATGCATTTGTTAGCTCCTTAATATCAAGGGCTGTTTCCTTTATCTTAGCAAAGATACTGGAGTGGTTTGTCTAGGGCTTCATAAATATTTGACTGATTGATTTAGTTTTTATAGTCAGAACAATTTCCATTACATTTTTTCCAAGACTTGAAGGCTATTACATTAAAACTTCAACCTATCTGTGGCTCGATGTGATAGTAATTAATTGAAGAATGTGCTATTGTCCACACAGATTGCCCCATGTTGCTCTCACAAGCATAGCCTTGTGAGCCCACTGGCCCCACTCTAGAATATCCAGTTGCAAAGAGACTTCAAGCATGAAATAAGGCAGGGTCATATAGGCTTTCTGAATCAGAACTCATGCTGCCCTGACCATGCTTCTATAAAATGCAGATCTATCAGCCAGTAGAAAGTACATTCCTTGAGGGCAGGGACTGTTTTTGAATGCTTTGGTAAATTGTTGAATTGAATAATATCCACAAAATAATAGGCAGCCCAGTGTTCCTGGCTCCTTGCTAGTTTACAAAATGACTCTAAAAGATGCCTCCCCCAACTCCTTTGTAGAAGCCAGGGATTCTGGCTTCTACAAAGTATAGAATATAAGTTTTTAATGTATTGATTTTTTCTGTTCTTTTTCCCCCTCTTTTTCTTTTTAAAAATTCTTTGTTGATAAGGAGTTATAAGCTTCTTTCTCTAAAGGAGAGAAGGCTACAAAGGGAAATTTAGATGGTATAAAAACAAAAGATATCAAGAAAAATGTATTTCTTTAGGGAAAAAAACCCTTGAAATGACTAATAAAAGGAGTCTTAATGTCAGATCTGCAAACTTGCTTTAAAAAATTTTTGATAATTGTATTTCAATATAATTGGCTTCTTTTCTAGGCATATCTATTTTATTTTATGTATTTAAAAATATTCAGAGAATGAGTCAGTGAGTGGACTTTCTCAGACTGCCAAAGAATGATATAAAAAGTTTTAAGAATTCTTGCCAAGTCAGCATAGGTTGGCACTCTGCAATTACAATGTGGTCTGACTGCCCATGGAACTGTATTAGTGAGAGCTTTTTGAATTGAACTGCAATTCAACTTACCAAAGTGTGGAAGCCCACAACCAGAAAACTGGCCAGCAGCTGGTAAGAGGACGGGGAAGATATATGTATAAGCCAATGGAGAGCATGGAAAGTGGGGGGGGGGGGTGGACTAAAGAGTCACAACATTAACAATAATGAAAAGTATCCCCGAAAGTAGGGTGTGTGTGTGTGTGTGTGTGTGTGTGTGTGTGTGTGTGTGTGTGTGAGTTTCTGTAGGTATGAGGGTTCCTTATAAAAGGGAAGGAAAAAGAATGACTGAACAAATTGTGATATATGAATGTGATGGAGTATTATTGCTCTATAAGAAATCCTGAGCAACCAGATTTCAGAAAAACCTAGAAAGATTTGCATGAACTGATGCTGAGTAAAGTGATCAGAAACAAAAGAACATTGCACACATTAAGAGCAAGAGTATGTGATGAACAACTATGATAGACTTGCTCTTCTCAGCAGTATCCAAGACAATTCTAAAGGACTTTTTTTTTTTTAGGTTTTTGCAAGGCAAATGGAGTTAAGTGGCTTGCCCAAGGCCATACAGCTAAGTAATTACTAAGTGTCTGAGGTTGATTTGAACTCTGGTACTCTTGACTCCAGGGCTGGTGCTCTATCCACTACGCCACCTAGCTGCCTCAAATATGTTTGCTTCACTCTTTTTTTTTTTTTTGCAAGGCAATGGGGTTAAGTGACTTGCAAGGCACAGCTAGGTAATTATTAAGTGTCTAAACTCAAATTTGAACTCAGGTCCTTCTGACTCCAGGGCTGGTGCTCTACCCACTGTACCACCTAGCTGCCCCCGAAGTACTTTTGATGAAAAATATTAACCATATCCAGAGAAGGAACTATGGAGTATGAGTACAGACCAAAGCACCCTATTTTCAATTTTTTAAATTAATGTTTTATGTTTTTTTCCCTTCTCATGGGTTTTTTCACCTTTTATTCTGATTCTTCTTTCACAGCATGATGAATATGGAAATATGTTTAACATAGTTATACATATATTACTTATTAGATTATTCACTGTCAAGGGGAGGTGGGGAGGGCAGGGAAGAAGAGAGTAAAACATGTAACTCAAAACCTTACAACAAAATGAATGTTGAAAACATTAATAAATAAAATTATTAATTAAAAAATAAAAGGGTAAAGGGAAAAACAACCTTGGTAAATTCTTTAGATTGCATTTTTGGGGAAATTCCCTAACCATCTTCAGGATTTCATGGATTGTAGAAGCCAAGACAGATACTTATCTGTGAACACAGGCTTACAGGATCATCTTACCTTTTTGTTTTTAGGACGCCCACTTCCATCTACAAATAAACCTGTTGGGGACTATCCATTCATAGTCACAGCTGATGATGGACGGAAGGTCCCAGTTGTTCAAGCTTATGCATTTGGAAAATATCTGGGGTACCTAAATGTTGAATTTGACAATGAAGGAAATGTAGTCACGTCACATGGGAATCCTATCCTGTTAAACAGCAGTATACAAGAAGGTATGTGAGATTGGGTAACTAGAATGGGTGGGGGGAATTTTGTCAAATCCTGAAGAAAAGGGAGATTATTTTTCCTACTATGTTTATTTCAGGATGGAAATACTATAAATCTACTAAGAAATCTCATTCTTCCAGACCACTTAAATGCCTCTTCTTCTCCTTCAGTATCTAAACAACATGCACCAGCTGCTTTCTTCCACCTTTTAAAAAATGTTTGACTTAGTTATTGAAAATGCACTCCTCAGTTCATTTTTAGCTGAATTTTTTCCAAGTAGATAATAGTATCACCACCAAGGAAGATAAATGTTTAGATAGACTTTTCAATTCTAAGTGTAATGTTAATGGCATGGCCAGCATATGGCATGAAGCCTCTGATCCCTAGTAAAGACAGTATCTCCTATTGGTTTTTCATATTTAAATATTTTTCCTTAGTTTTAGTTTTTATATTCTTGGGGGGGTACTCTATACACTCTGAGCACACACAAATTAGTGGACCATGATGAGTTTCTAGAAGACAGGTTGAAATGGACATTATCTTGGGACTCAAGTTTATAAACTCTCCATCCTTCAGTTTATCAGAGAACCAAACCTAAGTGATCATAAAATACAAATTCAATTTTTCTGCTAATTTAGAGACTAGAAATCCGTAGACCTCCTAACTTGCCCCAGAAATCAATAGCCAGTCCCCAAAATGATACTAAGTCCAACTGCACACTTTGACTACCATATGCTCTGCCTCTTATATCCTTCTCCAGGTGTATCCTCAGCCCTCGTGGTCATCCACCCTGTTAGTACCCCTACCCCATGTACACACTTCCTAATTCTGTATATCTCCATACCCCCAAATTTTTCTATTGGGCTGTTGATTGTTGTTTTCTTACATTTTCCTTTCATAACCTACATCTCTCTACCTTTTCTCCCTCACTATCTCACACCCACTATCTAGAAAAGGGAGGAGGAACAGGTATTCTATAGAAGGGGATAAGATGGTGGCTGATCTAGATTGGGGGTGGTGGCAGGAACTGTCTGTTCTTGTGCAGTTGTCGGTTCTGCTAGATGTTTTCCATTTTCTGTGCCCTCTCTAGGCATCCCCAAATATGAATGGAGGAAAGGGAAGTGGGGTATACACTAGAGCTGTAGCTCCAATGGTAATGCACAACAAGAAGCAGCACTGGGAACAAAATTTTCTCCTGCCTCCCCACCCCCCACCATTTGCAGGAGCAGGATCCAGTTGATCTCATCAATATTCCTTCATTCATTTCAGTTGTGTCCTATTATTTGTGACCTCATTTGGGGTTCCCTTGGCAAAGACAGTAGAGTGGTTTAGCGCATTTTATAGATGAGAATACTGTGGCAAACAGTATCTCCAAAACCAACCCAGAGCCTAGTAAGTATCTGAAGCCAGATTTGACAGATGGAAAAATGAGCCTTTCTAACTTCAGATCTGGCACTCTTGCCTTAGCTACCCTGAAAGCTTAATAACCTAAGGTGAACACTGGAGAACCCTTTTTATGACATCATAGGAATAATTGTCTCCTCCATAATTTCTTCCCCCTTTCCTTCTTCTGGCCCCATCATGGCCCTCCTCTCCATCATGCCTAAGGTCTCCCAAGAAGAAAGTTTTACATAGTGATGTGGTGGAAACACTAGATGGTAGAAGGAAAGAAGGTAGGAACAGAACAAGCATTTTATAATAAAGCCTTTTGAGTTAAGCACTTTACAAATATCTCATTTATAATCACAAAAACTTCAGGAGATGGGTGAATATTAAAATGGGGAAACTGAGGCAAATAAAGTCAAATGACTTTGCCCAGGGGAAAAACAGCTAGTGTCTGAATTCATATTTGGACACAGATCTTCCAGTCTCTTAGGCTGGAATTCTATCCATTTGAGCCACTCAGATATCCTTGTCAGAAGATACAGGGGATTTCAGAGCAGGGATAGCAAAATGGATGGAGGGAGGTAGACAAAAAGATGGATCATCAGAGACCCTGGGAAGGGAGCTTCCAATTTACTGTCCTAAATGACTACAGAGACAATTTAGGCTTTTTAATGGTTCAGGATAGGAAGGGTCTGGACAACTAAGTTATGGACTTAAAAAGTATGGAATATAGATAACTTAAGCAGTCAAAGCAACTATAAAGTTATCCATCTATATTTCTTCAATTTTTTAGGCAGTGGTATAAAATTAGCTGATAAATTCAAATTTCAAAGTTTTTATCATCCAGAATTACTAGGTTCAGTTTTAAATAAATCCTAGTATCAAGTTTACTTGAACTTTAGTTGTTTCTGGCACTTGGAAGAGTAATCAATTATTCTTTTAGGTTTTTTTTTTGTTGTTTTTTTTTTGGTAAGGCAAACGGGGTTAAGTGGCTTGCCCAAGGCCACACAGCTAGGTAATTATTAAGTGTTTGAGACTGGATTTGAACCCAGGTACTCCTGACTCCAGGGCTGGTGCTTTATCCACTATGCCACCTAGCTGCCCAAGTAATCAGTTTTTTAAAAATGATAGTGTATTGTTGGGTCAAAGTATCATTAAGCCATTAGACACGTGATGACAGCTTGATATGATCTCAAGAATCTGACTTGATGTAAGGTCTGTGAACCAGTTCTAACATTAAGTTTTGCTTCTCTTCTAGATCCAATCATAAAAGCACAAATCAACAGCTGGAGGGTAAAACTGGACAATTATTCTAAGATGGAGCTAGGGAAAACCATTGTTTATCTAGATGGCTCCATGCAAACCTGTCGTTCTAAAGAATGCAACATGGGAAATTTGATCTGTGATGCTATGGTAAGTGATATCTCCAAAACCACTAGTTTAGGTGTCTTATAATTTGCAATTGAAGAGTGTAGCATTGGGGAAGTTTCCTTCAAATACACATATGTGTGTATTTTTTTTTCACAGTAACCTTTGCACACTCAGGGCATTGTGCCAGCTTGGTAGCCTGGACTGGGTGTTCATGGACACTTCAGTTGGACTCTTATAACATTAAATACATCCAGTAACATTTATCAGTGGTTATGGAAGGAGGGTCACTGCTATTTAGGACATAAGTTAAAAAAAAATATCCTTTTGAGAACTTGATATTGGTTATTTAAAAAGACTTATTTTTCATTTTAAAAAATCATCAGACTGTATAAAAGGTCTATCTGATTATTCTGTAGGCATTACTTGGATTTAAATTGGTTAAGTGTAGCTATCCAAAAGTCAGTATTTTTGTGCTACCACTGTGACCTGTTTTCAGAAATCTCTTTGCTTGATTGAACAGCATTTTGCACAGATGTAGAATATTAAGCAAAAAAAGGATAATTTTTCTAGTAAAAATGTCATTGCTGAAGAAGTAGGGGATTCCTTTTTCAGTGTGCTGAAAGGTTTTTTTTTGTGGGGTTGCTCTTTTTTATTCATTGTTATTAGGGAGGCAGGAGAAAGGTATATTGGGAAATGTAGGTGATGATAAAACAAGAAGATAAATTATTATTTATTATCTAAAACATACATTAATATTTTCTAAATGTAAAAATAATTTTTAATGTTGTTGAAGAAATATCAGCAAGATCACATAACTCATCTAGCTTACCTGGAAACAGCAAGCTTGTGCCAAGAGACAAACTGTAACCACTCCTCTCTGTTAAGGAACTAGCCCGGAACATACAACAGTGAACTGGAATTCAAAAGGTCTGGCACTACCTCTTAATAACTATGTGACCTTGGGCAAGCCACAACTTCTCCAAGCCTCTGTTTCCTCAGTCCTAAAATCAGGAGAGGCATTGGACTCATCTCATTGGCACAGAGAACTTGTACTTGAAGAAACTCTCCCAGTCACTGGCATCTTCTTTGCAACTTCTAGGATGCAAAGAGTTACCTGGAACACTGGAGTATTAAATAACCTGCTCAGGGTCACAAGCACTATGTTTCTTTTTTTTTTTTTTTTGCAAGGCAAATGGGGTTAAGTGGCTTGCCCAAGGCCACACAGCTAAATAATTATTAAATGTCTGAGACCGGATTTGAACCCAGGTACTCCTGACTCCAAGGCTGGTGCTTTATCCACTACGCCACCTAGCCGCCCCAAGCACTATGTTTCAAAGGCAACATTTGAACTAGGTTTTTTTGGTTCCAAGGCAGTTCTTTATTCAGTAAGCCCAGCCACCTCTCATTTATAAAAGAGGGATAGTAAAATCACACAACTACCCCTCAGAATTGTCATTAAGGAAAGGGTTTTGTAAACAACTAATGTGCCATGTAAATGTAAATTCATATTATAGCCTAAGTTCTCTTTGTTCATAAACACTCACTGACTGCCCAAACACGTTGACCTCAATGATGCATCTTCTTTGTCTGTTCATTTTGTCCTTTGTAAGATGGGAATACTCCTCAGTGCTACAGAAAGCTATAAGTATCAGAGGTGTTTGTCATTTGTATTGGTGAAAAGAGAATTTCCACATCAAAGATATCACAGATTTATACTAAAAAAAAACACAAAACAAAACCCAACACTAACAAATTAATGAGAGAAGTAACATATCTATTAACATCATTAATTTAATATAAGATTTAGCTTATTAGACCTAAAAGTTCTGATAAATGCAATGACCAATCATGATTCCAGAGGACTGACAAAAGCATGCTACTCATTTGCTCAAAGATGTGAGGACCTGAGGTGCAGAATGTGGGAATTTGTTTATTCTGACAATGTGTTTTTGTTGCACATATTTTGTTTTTCTTTTTTTTTTCCTCAAAGGGAAAGGAGGTGAGAAGAAAGAAAGAATAGTCACATTAATTTTCTTTAAAATGAATAAAGTAGATAGACTGATTACCCTCTATGTAAGGGGGAAACCTGTCTCCTGAGCATGAGGCAGGGAATAGTCCTTTCAGTTCTTATCTACAGGGAAACTGAGAACTGGCTCATGATAGGCCTGTCTTTTCTTTCCTGAGACATATTTGGTAGAAGGATCATTATGGTAGTACCTTTATTAGGATATCTGAGGATTCAGCCAAGACCTTTGTGATCCCATGTGAAGAATGAGAAGAGTAGCTGTACAGAGAGGTCAACTGATCATAGGCCTGGTAGACTTGGAGGTTGTCCATTAAGTTGGCTTAACTCCAACCAAGGCCAAGAATGAGAACTAAGTTCATGAGATAAGAGTTTCCTCAGAGAAAGTCACAGAATAAGCAGTTATCTGCCTTGACTCCTCAGAGGAAGGCACTGAATATAAAATATCAGATAAAAAGAATCTTATTAGACTGTATTTGAGAGCCAGACTGTTTTTGTCTTTCTTTGTATCCTTTCCTAGGGCTTAGCATGAAAGCATATTAGGTGCTTAATTAATACTAATTGATTTAACTTGAAGAAAGAGTTTAGTTATTATCTGAAGGTGCCTAAATTCTTCAGGTCAGTAGAGTATCATCTAAAGCAGGGATGGGAAACATCACATTTAGTCAGAAGTTGCAGCCATGGGCAAGACTAGAAATTCAGTAAATCTAGAAGCTGTTTAGGGGTGAATTAATTAAATGTTTGACCAAATATCCAAGGCTAATTTTTAAATTGATAATTTTGTGTGACCCTTAAATGATGTTAGAAATATCCAAATGGCCTTTGACAGAGAAAAGATTCCCCATCCCTGGCCTAAAGGAATAATTTATTGAACCCTAAGGGCCTTAAAGTATTCAGGTGCCTCCTCAGACTAAGCAGAATTCTCCTTTTCCCTTCTTAATTACTGTTTCTAAGGAAAACACAAAGGTCTCCCATCTCAAATAGCTTTATGGAAAATGTATTCTTTAGGCTTTGGAGTTCCTAGCAGACATTTCTTCATAAATCTCTTACATGGCTACTCTGTCCATTGTCCATGTGAAATCACAAAGGTCTTGGTTGAATTCTCAGGTATTTTAAACATAATGCTCCTTCTTCTAGCTATGTCTCAGGAAAGAAAGAGATAGACCCATCATGATTCAGTTCTATTCGATAAGCATTTATTAAACCCTTACTATGTACACAGTTACTGGGACATATGCTGGTGGTAAAATGAATGATCAAAATTAAATAGTACCAGCCCTCTAGAGCAATGCCATCCCATTCTACTGGAGTAAAACTGCATATATACAAACAAGTATATATAAAGTCATTTCAGCAGCTAGAATGGGGGGAAAAATGTGGAATCAGGAAAAGACATTTGTAGGAGGTGGAGCTTGAGCTGAGCCTAGAAGTTATGGGTTCCAAAAGGCAGAGGTGAAGAGGAAAAGCACTCCAGGAGTCAGTGCCCAACCAGAGCAAAGCCCCAGGGTCAGGATGTAGTGGGAGGATCCTAGAAGTAACAAAAGAAATTTTGCTTCCTAATCTTGTGCTCGATGAGCTTCCAGGTATCTTTCACTAAGGAAGCAAAGGCAAAAAAAAGTGAGATCATTTTGTGCTCCTGTTACAGATTAACAACAACCTTAGACATCCTGATGAAATGACTTGGAACCATGTTTCCATGTGCATCCTGAACTCAGGAGGCATTCGAGCCCCCATTGATGAACAGAACAATGGTATAGTCTTCCAGCTGGCTTTGTGTCTTGGGAATATGTTTCATCTTGTCTCTACTGCTGAGGGTCCATTCTGGAGAGAGTTACCTAACCCCAGGATCATCATAGGGCTTAACACTGGAAAGACCTTTGAGCCAAGAGTTTGTCATTTAGATTATTTCCTCCTTTAGTATTTTTAATAATAATAATAATAATAATAATAATAATTGTAATAATAGCTAACATTTACATAGTGCTTGTTATCTGCTAGGCACTATGTTAACTAAGAACTTTATAATTATTATCTTACTTGACCTTCATTCACATCCACCCTGGGAGGTAAATGCTATTATTATCCTCATTTTATAAATGAGAAAACTAACCAAAAAGAGGTTTAATGACTAGCCCAGGGTAACATAGTAAGTGTCTGAGGCCACATTTGAACTCAAGTCTTTCTGACTCTAGATCTTATACTCTATTCACTGCACCACCTAAGCTACTCCAACTAACAGAAAAGAGAGGACAGATATAATTCTATATGCTGCTCAAGGCAGGGGGTAAGATTGTAGACCCTCCTAGAGCTCATTTCTATCTTTAGGATTGGGTGATTCATGGTGATAATTGTTGGGATGCAACTGATGCAGCTTTCTGCTCTGTCTTCCCCATCCCTTTGATCATTCCTACTCCTCACACCTAGCCCTAAGGAGATATTTATTTGGGGTTTCTTCCGTCTGATGCCCTGTTGATGTCACTTGTGATCCCTCCACACAGGTACAATCACATGGGAAAACCTGGCTGCCGTGTTGCCCTTTGGGGGCACTTTTGACCTAATTGAGTTAAAAGGCTCCACTTTGAAAAAGGCCTTTGAGCATAGCGTGCATCGCTATGGTCAGAACTTTGGGGAGTTCCTGCAAGTGGGTGGTAAGTTTTTTACCCTTTCCATTTTGCCTGTGCTTAACTTTTGTGTCTCAGAGATTGAGATTTTTGTTTTGTTTTTTTCAAGGCAGTGGGGTTAAGTGGCTTGCCCAAGGTCACAGAGCTAGGTAATTATTAAATTTCTGATGCTTGATTTGAACTGAGGTCCTCCAGACTCCAGGGCTGATTCTCTATCCACTGCACTACCTAGCTGCCCCTCGTGATCATAGATTCTTTTTTTTTTAAGGTTTTTGCTAGGCAGTGGGGTTAAGTGGCTTGCCCAAGGCCACACAGCTAGGTAATTATTAAGTGTCTGAGACCGGATTTGAACCCAGGGACTCCTGACTCCAGGACCCGTGCTTTATCCACTGAGCCACCTAGCTGCCCCATGATCATGGATTCTTAAGAAATATTTTGTCCAGTGCCTTTAATTACTAGATAGGAAAACTGAGGTCTGGGAGATTCAGTGGTTTGTTTAATGTAACATAGGCAAGTGGCTAAACTGGGATATGAACTCATGTCCTCTAATTCTAAATTCAGAGCTTTTTTCCATTGTAAAACATTGAGATTTCAAAACCACTGAGTGATGTTTTAAAATCCAGTTTTCTGGGATTTTTATAAGTTCTCATTAATGATCCTGATCCCGTATTTTGTTTGTAATTATCAATGATAAGGAGATACCCTCAGATCACCTGTGATAGATATTCAGTTAAAAGGGGGAGGAATAGGGTTGGGACCTGTGTTTTCAATTCAGGTGAGAGTTCATAACCAACACAGTCTCACCTTAACAGTCTCAGGGATGCAGTGAAAGGTTAAATGATTTGGCAAGGGTCACATAGCCAGTATGTGACAGAAGCAAGATTTTAAATTCAGATATTCCTGACTTTGAAACTGGCCCTCGGGGCGGCTAGGTGGCATAGTGGATAAAGCACCGGCCCTGGCGTCAGGAGTGCCTGGGTTCAAATCCGGTCTCAGACACTTAATAATTACCTAGCTGTGTGGCCTTGGGCAAGCCACTTAACCCCATTTGCCTTGCAAAAAAAAAAAAAACCTAAAAAAAAGAAAAAAAAGAAAAGAAACTGGCCCTCTATGCATTATATAGCACTGCTGCCTGTCTTTCTGGCTTTCTCTTTCTCTATATCTCTGTCTTCCTGTCTCCCCTCCCTTCCCTACACATATATGTTGATGTACATATAGGCTCTTTATATATTTCTATGTATATAGAGAAATACATATATACACATATACATATATGTCTGATAAACATATATGTGTAGATACACATACCCACCCAGAGTATCCCAAAAGTCTTAGTGCAGCTTACATTCTAATAAACTTAAATTTCACCAATATTTTGAGGGCATACTATATATTTTGAATTTTTTATTACTGTATTTTACTTTTATACATTTTTATTGCCATATTTTATTTTTACTCACATCATTTATATTCCTTCCTCTATCCAGATAATCTTGCCTTATTAGCAAGAATAAAGAAAAAAGGAAAGGTTCAGCAAAATGAATACACATCAACCTTTGAAAGTATATAGTAGGGGCAGCTAGGTGGCACAGTGGATAGAGCACCAGCCCTGGAGTCAGGAGTACCTGAGTTCAAATCCAGACTCAGACATTTAAAAATTACCTAGCTGTGTGGTCTTGGGCAAGCCACTTAAACCCCATTGCCTTGCAAAAAAAAAAACCTAAAAAATATATATATATATAGTGTTCCATACCCATAGCTCACATTCCCTATCACTACATAGAAGGGAGAGAGGTGAATTTTCTCTTCTTTTGTGGATCAGATTAGTCATTATATTTGCTAATATTAAGAATTAATAATAATCATATAATATAGAATTGACAATTCCATATAATAATCACATTTGTTATTTCATTTACCTTGTTAGTAGTCATTTGGAATATTGTTCTGCTGGTTCTGTTTGCTTCATTCTGCATTGGTTCATATTTCTTGTTATGATTCTCTGAATTCTTTTGGTTTTGTTACTTTTTATTTCATGTCCCACAGTTTGTTTAGCGATTCCCTTTTTTGGAAATCTCACATGGAATAGTTGTGCTTTCCCCGCCATTGCCAACCCTCACCCCACTCCATCCCCACCTTGTTTCCCTACCACTTGTCTAACTTACTTTCTTCAGAAACCCCTAGATCCAGTAATAATTTAAATATACATTTTTTTTCCCCTAGGAATCCATGTTGTATATGATCTGAATCAAAACCCTGGGAATAGAGTGATTAGTATAGATGTCCTTTGTACCAAATGCAGAGTGCCAACTTATGAACCCCTCCAAATGGATGAAACCTACAAGCTTGTCCTCCCAAGCTTTCTCGCCGAAGGAGGGGATGGATTCAGTATGATTAGAGATGAGAGCCTGAAGCATGATTCAGGTAAGCCCAACTACCATTTTACTCTTTAGCACACCCCCATGCACATTTGGAAAACAGTACTTTGTGAAGACAGGCAGGACATAAAAACCAAAACCAGATCATTAGCCTGCATTGGGGCTAAACTAAGCTGATGACTAAACTAGTAAGTTAAGAACAAAAAAAAAAAGTCCCCATGCAAAGCAATAGTTGATGTTGAAAGTTTGCCAAGTTCTTTACATGCCTTATTTTTTTTTATTTAAACCTTACAATAATCCTATGAGGAAGATATTATCTCCATTTCATAGAAACATAGGTCTAGACCTCTTCATTTTAAAGGAAAGCTGAGACTCAGAGATAAAAAAATAACCTCCTGAGGTCATCTAGTTAGTAAAATATTAGAGGCAAGATTTGATGCTTGCTGTTGGGGGGGGGTGGAGAAAAAATGTGAAACTCAAAACATTAAAAAAAATGATCACTGAAAACTATCTTAGCTTGTAATTGGAAAAATAAATAAATAAAATATTTTTTTAAAAAAGATCTTAAACCAGGGTTTTCTGATTCCACATTCAACACTATTTTCATTCTTCTATACTTGCCTCTGATAAGCCAGGTTTTCCTTTCTTGCCTTGTATTTTAGTATAAATAGGTCATGTCAGATGACAAGATGATGAAAAAAAATGTCTTTTCCCCCCCCAGCACTTTCTTCTAATGAAATAACATGAGAAACAATCCATCATCAAATCTTCTATGGACCAGAAATTGTTCTAAAGATTAGGAATACAAATTGAAAAAGTAATATAACTTCTGCCTCAAGACAAAATAGTAAAATATATCAGCTAATGTACAAAATGAATTTTTGAAGGTAGTGTTGAGAGGGCACTCACAGATGTTGCAATCAACACAGACTTTTTAATGTCGAAGGTAACTCTTGAACTGAATATTAAAGGAAGGCAGGGACTTCAGGCAGCCGGGTGGTATGGTGGACAGAGGGCTGGACCTGAGGTCAAATTCAGCCTCAGACAATGAGCAGCTGTTTAACCTTAGGCAAATGACTCAATTTCTTTGCCTCTTTGACTCCTCTAAGGTGGGGATAAAATGGGTATTTTTTTAAATGGGGCTAATAAAGCACTAGCGTTGTTTGGGATTCAACTGAAGATAATAACTGTAAAGTGCTTAGAAAAATACATAGCATATAAGCATTATAACAATGTTGGCTTAAAACGAAAGTAGAAGGATGGACCAGAAGTCAGGAAGACTTGTATTAAAATTCAGTTTCAGGCACTAGCTGTGAGACCTTTGGCAAGTCACTTAGCCTCTTTCTGACTAAATTTCCTCATCTATAAAATAGGCATAGTAATAGTATCTATGTGCCAGGATTGTTGTGAGAATAAAATGAGATATTTGTAGAGCATTTTGCAAATCTTAAAGTACTACATAATGTCAATTATTATTATTATTATTATTATTATAATTACGGAGAGAAATGGTGAGGGAGTTTATTACAGATTGTCAAATGCATCTTAGACTGGAATAGCTGAATTGTATAGACTATATGGAGGGGCATATAATATGTAAAAAGACAGAAAAGGTAGAGAGGGGTCATTCTGAAGAACTTTAATTGCCCAACAGAGGAGTTTGTATTTGATCCTAAGGATAACAGTGAGCTACTAGAATATATTAAGTGAAAGGATGACATGATCAGAGAAGCAGCAAATGATCCTACTTGTTATAAACTGTCATAGCAGCAAAGAAATCTGAGAGCTTGAAAAGGACCCTGATGGATATTTTGTCCATATCTCTAATTTTATAAATGAGGAAATTAAAAATCAGGGAACTGAATGAAGGGATTTGTTTATAGTCATGTAGTTTTATCTTCAATTACATTCTATCCACGGATAATGTGCTTTTTTGCAGCCATGGATCATTCGAAAGAGGAAGGAAGGAAAAACCAATAAAAAAATACCACCAACAAAGCCATCTTCTTTTTTTCTCAGTGCAAGATTATATTTAGCACATGCTCAGAACTTAGATGGTCCCTCCTCTTCCTCATCCCATTGCACACTTCACTTCAGTTGTTGCTTCTGAGGACCAAGGGAAAAGGAAGACAGAGGTGCCATTTGAACTAAAATGGAGTGGGAAAAAAGAGGAGCAAAGCACCATAAGGAATGAGCTTGAAGGGAGGGATCATTCCATGATGGGTAGACTGGTGGTGTATGCAAGAGGGAAGAAGATGAAGGGAGAATAAGAAGTTGAAAGAAGGGGACAGGAAACCTTAGTCCTGGAAGACTATTTCACTGGAAGTGAAAGGTTTTTTTTTTTATGCCCTTGCTCCCTCCAACACCCTGAGTGGTTCTGCTCATCCCAAATCTTCCAGTCCCAGGCCAAGTGATATTGGAAATTCTATGGATGATGATATCTGGCCATAGAGAACATAGAGAACTGAATCCATCAGTGTCGATTTAAACATATCATTTTCATTTTACAACCAATCTGCTTTTCTCTGAGCTCCTCTCCTTAAGTTACCTATTTCCATATCTACAGGCAAAGCCTGAAGATAGTGTGATAAAATACAAAAATTACCACCTATGGTCAGGAAGACCAAGGTTCAAGTCTTGTCTCTGACACACTAGCTCTGTGACTATAGAAGGTCACTCTCAGCAACCCAAGAAACTTTCTAAGACTAAAAGTTACAGGGGAGTTGCTCGCTCCTTTACATTATCAGATAGAATTTCCATAACAGGGGTTTCTTACTCTGATATAATTTTAAGTGAGGCATACTCAGTGCCTCATATCTGAATTATAGACTTCCCCAAGAATAATATGGTCACTACAATTAAATTTATTTGCAATCAATTGCATTGCTTTCCCCCATCCCTTCTCCTTTTGGAGGCTACATTCTCTCCCACATTCCCTCTTGCCCAGCTTCATTTTATGGATTAGTGCATCACCCCAGGAAGGGATCAAGACCAGAGAAAACTTTCTCCTCTCAACCCAATTAATTTTGACCTAATTATTTGCTGCCCATATCCCTGCAGGAAGGAAGGAAGAGGCAAGGATGGTAATAAGAGTCTCCTCCCCTCTAGTCTGTCCCTGAAATCCTTTTCAGGGGAGCAAATTTTCCTTAACTTAATCCTAGGAAGAAGAATCAAAAGACTAATTCGATTTTTCCACTATATTTCTATGGAAATCCTTCTATGTCTCTCTAAATGTTTTCCTCCCCTGTTCTTTGTTGCTACCTGTCATTTTCCCTATGTTTGTTTTCTAGGTGACCAGGATATCAATGTAGTTTCTGAATACATCAACAAAATGAAAGTGGTTTATCCAGCAGTTGAAGGTCGGATCAAGTTTTCTTCAGCTAGTCACCTTCAAGCAAACCTCTTCCTCTTCTTCCTCACAGTTTTGGTATTGAGTTTGGATCTTTATCAGAACTGAGTTTTTTGATAAAATTTATTGGATTTGGGGATGCAAAGGGAAGGTGGAACAGATGGCTCTTTGACAGTGGTTAAGGTTCTGATTTGTGCTGTTACCTACTATTGTGAAAGGTGTCCTTGAAGCTAATGCTTCCTGATTATCAAAACAACTCATTAATTAGAGATAGAGGTGGGTGTGGGATTAGGGATGGGGGAGAAGTGGAAAACATAAGACAATGAGTGTCCCACTCTAAGATAACTAAATTTTTAGTTTTTATGCCTTAGGAATCAGTGGATAACAAATAATAAGAAATATTAAGGGGCAGCTAGGTGGCGCAGTGGATGAAGCACTGGCCCTGGAGTCAGGATTATCTGGGTTCAAATCCAGTCTCAGACACTTAATAATTACCTAGCTGTGTGGCCTTGGGCAAGCCACTTAACCCCATTTGCCTGGCAAAAAAAAAAACTAACAAAAAAAAGAAATATTAAGTTGATATAACTTCCCAGACCACTTTAATCATTCTTTTCTATACCAAAACCAGGATGTCACTTCCAGAAGGGCAGATAATTTCACAGAGAAATGCTTGGCTATTTTCTCTCATTATCATGGTCAGTTGGTCTGCAAGCTTTCTATTTGAGCCGTACCCATTCAGTGTGCTTAGCACTTGAAGCAGGTGGTGGATAACTTGTCCAGTTAATATGCTGCAAGTTCCCAGGCAATATTTTCCTTTTTTTTTTTTAAAGTCTTTGGATTTGAGTGGATTTTGAATATCCTTGGAGTTAGGAAAAATTGACTTCAAGTTCTACCACTGACATACTTAGTTATGTGACCATGGGCAAGTCATTTAACTTTTCAGTACCCACGGTAGCTTCCTAAGATTTTAAGGTACAAATGAGTTTCCAGTTTGCTTTGATAGAGGCATTTTTAACACCAAGATTTCCTAGTATGAAAAAAAGTCAGACCTTTAAAAAAAACTTATCATTTCTTTTCATTTGGATATACATACATATATGTGTGTATATACAGATATATGTGCCTAAGCAATTACATGAGTTTAATGAAGAATAGATATTTCAAGTAGGCTTGAAAACAATATCTATTCTCAGTGAACAAATACCAAACTTTTAAATAGGGAATCATACTGATAACAAATTTTTGGCATCCTTCTAGATACACCAATTTTGTCCCAGTGGATTTTCTCAGGTGAATTTTATGAATTAAATGTGTGAAAATGTACCTCTGTGAGTTGTCTGATTCCTTTTATCGGGGAACAGAATAAATTGCCTAACTCTCTGTTTGGCAAACTACAAAGAAGACGCAAAAAAAAGAGGCCATAAGAAGGGAGAAAGGGTTAAAAAAAAGAAAAGCTAAATCAATGAGGACAGATACATTGCAGAGAGTTGAAAAGTATGTCCCCAGAGGTTAAGTATTTGCTGAAAGATGCTGCTTACCAGTGACCTATAAACAAAACAGGGACCAATCGTTTACAAAGTCTTTCAGCCACCAGTTTTATTTATGGGTATGATAAGACATCTTAAAGGAGTTTCCTACGAAGACTGAATTATACAAGTAGAGAAGAGAATCTGTTCTGTGCCCTTAATTCTCTAGGGAAGAAAAGTTACATCCCCAAACACAGTAGTCTATTGGTCTGGTAGACACTAGGGTGCTTAAGCTATATTGGGATCAAATCCTGTGTCCACTGCTGCAAACCTACAGTTAGGATTCAAAATTGGACAATACGAATAGATTTTCTGAAATATAGGATCAGATTTAGGGCTGTGATTTTAAAAGTCATCTAGAGTCAGTCTCTTTATGGACAAGGAACCTGAAGGCTAGAGGTGAAGTTACTTATCCAAAGTAACCCAGGGAATAAATGACAAAAAATGTTTTTCTTTATTGGGAGAGTAAAATAATTTTCAGAAAGAGCAGTTATGTTTCCTAACCTAGAGTGCTTAGAAATTATGTCGTCAACCTCCCAGTTAATCTATACACTCCTATCACTCTGGCAAGAAGAAACAGGAAAAAAAAAATAAGGGCTCTTTAGGGAGGAGAAGAATATAGAGAAGGAAAGATCAAAATATTGAAAGACTAAAGTGCAACCTCTAGTAAATTAATTGTAATCCATCCAAGTGATCCCAGAAACTCACCAGGATTGCCGCTTATTGAACATCAGTAATTGAGGAGAAAGATCATGATAAGAGGATTTACCTCTAAATACTTGTCTGACATAGTAATAGCCATGTAAGGTGACACATATAAACAATCCATATATAGGAAAGAATCTTTCTAGAACCGACAAGTAGGGAAATAGTTGCTGATATACCTCATTTTGTCTTTTCCTTTTTGAGTCCAAATTAAGCAGCCTAACTGAACATATCCCAATCCAGATTTTAGTTAATAAACTTATTTAAATAGATCCATGAACTAAAATAACAATCCTTTTCTGCATGTAGATCAACTTAAAGAATTGGATGAATAATTAATGTCATAAAAGTTCATCTAAAAATGTTTTAGGTTCTTTTGTTTTTATTTTTAATGCTGGGATGATAAAATGGTT
Organism: Macrotis lagotis; assembly: GCF_037893015.1. Classification (NCBI taxonomy): domain Eukaryota; kingdom Metazoa; phylum Chordata; class Mammalia; order Peramelemorphia; family Peramelidae; genus Macrotis; species Macrotis lagotis. Next base: position 77,953,199 of record NC_133662.1, read on the forward strand.
AGACACTTGAAATCCATTTAAAAATGAGATTTTACACTTTTTTGACTGTAAAAACTCATTTTATGATGGTATTAAAGAATGTTGATAAGTAGCATAGAGCACTTTGCAAATATAATGTGCACTATGTATAAATTGCAAGTTATGAAGTTCATTGAGAACTGCAATCCACAAAGTATATGTATGTGTGTATATATCTTTGTATATGTTTGTGTGAATATATATATGCTCACACATGTGTGTACATGTGTTTATATGTGCATTTGTGTGTAGATATGTATTTAATGGAACAGAGTTAAGATTTTTGACATTCTCCTTTGGGTGCTTTCTAGGATATCACAAATACTTTCTTGATCCCTCCCTAATTAGTTCTTTTAGGGTTTTTTTTTTGCAAGGCAAATGGGGTTAAGTGGCTTGCCCAAGGCCACACAGCTCCTAATTAGTTCTTAAAGGAACATCCATGATCCCAATGTCTTATAGCTATAATCACTTCTTAGGAAGGTGCAGTTTCATGAAGTTCTGACTCTCTATGGACTAGAATTGATAAAACCTTTTTAATCAATATTAATCAATAAACATTAATTGCCCCTTATTTTCCAGGCACTATTGTGCTAAGTATGGGGGATAAGAAAAGAACCAAAAGAGAGTCCCTGCCCTCAAGGCCCTCAGTAAATCTGTTTGAAATAGGCCAACATTTCAAATTACATGTTTTTGATTTTTTTATTATTTAATTTTATTTTTCCAATTACATGCAAAGTTATTTTTCAACATTTATCCTTTTGCAAACTTTGGAACTCCATTTTTCTACCACCTTCCCCTCCTTCCTCTCATGGCAGTGAACAATCTGACATAAGTTGTACCTGTACAATCATGTTTAACATATTTCCATATTAGCCATGTTGTAAAAGAAGAATTAGAACTGGGGTGGGGGGAGGAACCCTAAGAAACAAAGAAAGAGCACAAAAGAATTTTTCAAAAGTGAACATAGGGGGCGGCTAGGTGGCACAATTTATAAAGCACTCACCCTGGAGTCAGGAGTACCTGGGTTCAAATCTGGTCTCAGACACTTAATTGCCTAGCTGTGTGGCCTTGGGCAAGCCACTTAACCCCACTTGCCTTGCAAAAACCTAAAAAAAAAAATAATTACCTAGCTATGTGGCCTTGGGCAAGCCACTTAACATCATTTGCCTTGCAAAAACCTAAAAAAACAAAGTGAACTTAGTATACCTTGCCCTGAATTCAGATTCAGTATTTTTTGTTTTGTTTTTTGTTGATGTCATTTTTCACATTGGTTGTCTTGGGTTTGTTTTTTTTTTTTAAGAAAAATGTTTGGAACTTTAACCAAAAAAAAATAGAAACTAAAAATTATGAAATTTTATTTTCTCGTATTTAGCAAAAAAAAATAGAATTACAACCATGTGCTTTTAATGGAATGAACTAAATGTTGATTAGGTTTTTTTAATATAATCTTCTCAACAAAAGTTTATGATTTGACATCTTTCATTTTTTTTTTTGCAAGGCAAGTGGGGTTAAGTGGCTTGCCTAAGGCCACACAGCTAGGCAATTACTAAGTGTCTGAGACCGGATTTGAACCCAGGTACTCTTGACTTCAGGGCCAGTCCTTTATCCACTGCGCCATCTAGCCACCCCATTGCATCACCTAGCCGCCCGGACATCTTTCATTTTACCTTTAACCCATTACAAAAAAAATTCATGAGTTTCATCAATTTTTCCAAGAGCCTCTCTTAATCCTTTGATATTCAAATGATTTTCTTTTGGAGCACCTACCAATAAATCATCATTAGAAAATAATAGATAATCAATCATAGAAAGATTAGACCAACAAAGACACTGACTTGATGAAATATGGTAGATACTAGTGTTAAATGGAAAGAGATGAAAAGGGGCTAGTCATTTTAGCAGTGAATAATTTTGATGTCAGAATTTTTTATTCTCTCTGCCAGTCTCATAAGGAAAAAAGTGGAAAATGAACAGAAACTTGGCTTTGAGCGAGGAAGATGGTGATATTTTAGGACCTAGAGGAACCCTGTAGATAGATAATCAATCATAGAAAGATTAGCCCAACAAAGACACTGACTTGATGAAATATGGTAGATACTAGTGTTAAATGGAAAGAGATGAAAAGGGGCCTAGTCATTTTAGCAGTGAATAATTTTGATGTCAGAATTTTTTATTCTCTCTGCCAATCTCATAAGGAAAAAAAGTGGAAAATGAACAGAAACTTGGCTTTGAGCGAGGAAGATGATGATATTTTAGGACCTAGAGGAACCCTGTAGCAAGAAGTCCTGGGAAAGAAGCCCAGTATGGCAGAGGCCAGCATAGCCCTTGAGCCCAACATAAGTTGGGGAAGGATCCCAGACAAAACCAAAAACAACAGGGGAGCCTAGAAGTCCTGTAGCAAGAGGGAGGTTGTAGGCAGAGCCCAGCAATCACACTCAGGATTCCATTTAGATTCCATAGGTAGACTAACCCAAGAACAGGTCCCCCCAACATAAATAACAAAGATACTGAATTAAGCAAACCAAAGAAAACAGGCAACTTCATGAGTCCAATTAAAGCTTTGGAGAAAAAAATATGTTCTGGCTACAGGCACTATAAAGAAGAAGAAATGAAATAGCAGAAAAAATGTCTTGGCCACAAGAACTATAAAGAAAACGAAATTATATCACTAGGATAATACATTATGATCAAATAGGATTTATTCCAGGAATGCAGGGTTGGTTCAATATTAGGAAAACTATTAGTATACTCAATTATATCAACAACAAACCTATCAGAAATTATATGGTCATATCAATAGATGTTGAAAAAGCTTTAGACAAAATACAGCATCCATTCCTACTAAAAACACTAGAAAGTGTAGGAATAAATGGACTGTTCCTTAGAATAATCAGCAGTATCTATCTGAAACCACCAACAAACATTATATTCACTGGGGAGAGACTAGAGGCATTCCCAATAAGATCCAAGGGTGAAACAAGGATGCCCATTATCACCACTACTATTGAATATTGTATTAGAAATATTAGCTTCAACAATTAGAGAAGAAAAAGAAATTGAAGGAATTAGAATTGGGAAGGAAGAGACAAAACTCTCACTCTTTGCAGATGACATGATGGTCTACCGAGAGAATCCCAAGAAATCATCTAAAAAACTACTGGAAACAATTAGCAATTTTAGCAAAGTTGCAGGTATAAAATAAATGCTCATAAATCCTCAATTTTTCTATATATGTCTGGCAAGAAAAAGAAATGAAATGAGGAACAAAATTGAATTCTTAGGAAGGAAAGAATGGCAAGGAAAATTGACATCTTAGGACAGACAATGGAAAACCTCACCCTAGAACTGAATGCCCTGAAAATTAGAATGAACCAAAGAGAAAATAGCAACTTAATGAGACAAAATAAATAATTTAAACATCCTAAAATTGAAAAAATACAGAGGAAAATATAGGAAATACAAAATAAGAAACAACTAACATGGAAAACAGGTCAAGGGGAGATAATCTAAGAATTATAGAACTAATAAAAATCATTACCAAAAAATATAGAAATTATACATGAAAATTTTCAAGAACCCTTAGAATCAGTGCAATGTGAAACTAGAAAGAATTCACTATTTTTTTGTTTTTTTAATTTTTAATTCTTTCACAGATACAGTGTTTCAACATTTACTTCCAAAACCTTAAGTTCCAAATCCTCTCCCTTCCTCCCACCCCACTGCCCCTTCCTAAGAAACCAAGTTATTTGTTATAGCTTAAAAATGTGTAGTCATGAAAAATATAATATAATAATTGTGTTGTAAAAGTAAATGTAACCCATCCTCCTCCCACAAAAAAAAAAAAGAAAAACCTCAAGAAAAATAAAGGGGGGGGCAGAAAGCATGTTTCAATCTGTATTCAAACACCATTCATTCATTTATCTTAATTCCTTAAGAGTTCTCTTGGGTCACAGCATTGCTGAGAAAAGGTAGGTCATTCACAGCTGATCATCCTGCAACACTGCTGTTACTTCGTAAAAGACACATTTCCCATTTGCATCTGCTCATGTAAGTTTTTTTTACTGAGAGCATCCTGCTAATCATTTTCCATAACAGAACAGCATTTCATCTCAATCACATACCACAATTTGTTCAGCCATTCCCCAACTACTGGGCAGCCTCTCAAACTCCAGTTTCCCACCACCAGAAGAGTTGCTATAAATATATCCCTAAACATATAGATTGTTTTCTTCCCATTTTTCATCTTTTCTGGAATATGGACCTAGCATTGGCACTACTAGACCAAAGGATAGGCCTTGTTTTATTAGCCCTTTGGGGATAGTTCCAAATTGCTCTACACAATTGTTGAATCATTTCACAACTCCTCCAACAGTGCATCAATGTCTCAATTTCCCTACATCCCTTCCAATATTTATCATTTTTCCCTCTGTCCTGTTAGGCAAGCAAATAGGTATAAGGTAGTACCTCAGAGTTGTTCCAACCTGCATTTCTCCTTTCAACAGTGAGGTAGGGCAATTTTAAAAAAATATATTTAATAGGTTACATTGATAATTTCATCTAAAAACTTCATACCTCTGGATCATTTATCAGTTGGGGAATGAGTCTAATTTTTTATAAATTTGATTTAGTTGTCTATGCTTGAGAAATGAGGTCTTTATCAAAGAAACTTGTTTCAATATTTTATTTCCACAGTAATTATTTGCTAGCTATATTTCTCTCCATACTATTCCTCCACTTTCATTTATTCTATTCTCTCTCTCCTTTCACCCTGTCCCTCTTCAAAAGTGTATTGTATCTGACTACCCCCTCCCACAATCTTCCCTCTCATCAGTTATCTCCCCTCCCCTCCTCCCCTTTCTCCTATCCCTTTCCTCTCCTATTTTCCTCTAGAGTAAGTTAGCCTCTATACTCAATTGAGTGTGTATGTTATTATCTCTGAGCCAATTCCAATGAGAGTAAGGCTCACTCATTCCCTCCTCACCTCCCCCCGCTTCCACTCCACTGCAAAAGCTTTTTCTTGCCTCTTTTATGTAAATAACTTACCCCAATTCTCCTTTTCCTTCCCCCCAGTATATTCCTTTCTCCCCCATTAACTCCATCTTTTTAATATATTATACCTTCACATTCAGCTCCCTCTGGTGCCTTGTCTATCTAAATACTTCTTCTAACTACTCTAATAAATAAGAAGGTTCATATGAGTATTATCAGTATCATCTTCCCATGCAGGGATAGAAGCAGTTCAACATCATTAAATCCCTCATAATTTGCCCTTCCCAACCACCCTATGTTTTTTGGGGGGTTTTTTGGGCAAGACAATGGGGTTAAGTGGCTTGCCCAAGGCCACACAGCTAGGTAATTATTAAGTGTCTGAGGCCAGAGTCAGGTAAACCTGACTCCAGGGCTGGTGCTCTATCCACTGTGCCACCTAGCCGCCCCATCACCCTCTCTATGTTTTTACCTGAATCCTGTACTTGAAGATCAAACTCTGTTCAGCTCTGATCATTTCAACAGGAAAGTTTGAAAGTCCCCTATTTCATTGAATGTCCATTTTTTCCCCCTCAAAGAGGATGTTCAGTTTTGCTGGGTAGTTGATTCTTGGCTGTAATCCAAGTTATTTTGCCTTTTGGAATATCATATTCCAAGTCCCATGAGCCCTTAATGTAGACACTGCTAAATCCTCTATTATCCTGACTATAGGGCCATGATATTTGAATTGTTTCTTTCTGGCTTTGTGCAATTTTCCCCTTGACGTCTGAATTTTCCTATGATATTCTTGACAGCTTTCATTTGAGGATCTCTTTCAGGAGATGATTAGTGGATTCTTTCCATTTTTATTTCATCCTCTGCTTCTAGGATAGCAGGACAATTTTCCTGGATAATTTCTTGAAAAATAACGTTGAGTCTCTTTTGGTCATGATTTTCAAGTAGTACAAAAATTTTTAAATTATTTCTCCTGTTTCTAGGTCAGTTGTTTTTGCATAAGATATTTTACATTTTACATTTTCTTCTAGTTTTTCCTCTTTTGGTTTGGTTTTGTTTCTTGATTTCTCACAAAGTCATCAGTTTCCCTTAGTTTCATTCTACATTTTAAGAAATCATTCTCCATTTGGCTAATTCTGCCTTTTGGATTGCTTTTTTCCATTTGAACAAATTGATTTATAAGATGTTATTTTTTTCAGTAATTTTTTTTTAATCTCCTTCACCAAGTTGTTGACTTGGTTTTCATGATTTTCTTGCATTGTTTTAATTTCTCTTCCCAAGTTTTCCTTTACCATTCAATTTTCAAAATCTCTTTGACTGTTATCTTCTGAGTATATATTTGATCCTCCATAGAATCAAAATAATTGTCTATGGTTGGATTTTTTTCCTTCTATTTGAAAGGCAACGATTGCTCTCCTGGCCTGTACTCTGGACCACAAGCCCTCCCCCCTCCCTGAAACCATGAGGAGAGTCTCAGCCCCACTTCAGGAAACTGAGTCCTGTCTCAGGGATAGCAAAGAGACTTTGCACTTGACCCTCTTAAGGTCCATGGATTGAGCAATATGTAAGCAGCTGCCTGGTGGCTCCCTGCTCTGGGTTGGGCTCTGCTCTCATTCTGATGTGGCAGAGTTTTCCTGTTGATCTTCCCACTTGTCCTTGGCAATCCCTGGACTGAAAGGTCTGGAAACCACTATCACTGTCATGGACCCAGGCACTCCATGGTCTGATCCTGGATAACTGGAGCTCTAGTGCAGCCTGGGCTGTGCTGTGGGTGGGCCCTTCCTAATCCAGGTGTAATCCCTTCCCACAGAACTTCCAATTTGTCTGAGTTGGAAAATTGTTTGTCAGTCTTTTTAAAGATTCAGTTTCTCTAGGATTTAGTTATTATTTAAAGGTATTTGGAATGGTTCGGGGAGAGCTCATAGGAGTCTTTGCCTTTACTCTTGCCACCTTCTCTACCAATCACATTCTAAAAGGAATACTCAAACAGAAACTTGAAGAAATGTCATAGCAAAAAATCCACTCTTTCAAGTCAAAGAAAAAATATTTTAAATAATCAAAGAGAAAGAGTCCAAATGCCAAGGAGCCACAGAAAAGAATACAGAAGATTTGGAAGCCACTATTACAAAAAAATGAAGAGTTTGAAATCATATATGGAAAAGCCAAAAAATAAAGGCTTGTAATAGAACTGAGACCAGAATTGATATATATTTTGAAATAAAGATGTAGAAGCTAAGAGAAATATAGAACAGTATACAGTATAATTTGTCAGGGAATTGTTTAAATGCTAGTATAGAGGGTAAGAAATAAATGTCTTCCCAGAACCCTAGAGACTTAGGTAAAGATTTTTTTAAAAAAGATAAAGAGGATTTTATTGGAGAAGGAGGAAGAAAGAAGTTGGATATCATTATTTCATAACAGAGGTGCCTAAGTTGAAATGATTTTAATTATGAAGGAAAAGGGGAGAAGGGAATCAGGCATCCTATAAACCTCTCTTTCATATGGCCTAGACAAAGGAAGATCAAAATACATATATACACATAACATAAATATCTCAAGATAGAAATACATAGAAAAATAGTAAAGAAGAGGAACAAAAGAAAGAGAGGAACTGAGGGTAAGAGTCAAAATAAATTCAAATCTCAGAGAAATTTGAAAGAAGAAAAAGGAATCAAGAATAAAAACTTGGGATTAGGGCAACCCAAGGGTTAAAGAAAAGCTGTAGGAGAGAAGATATTTCGAAATCATAAGTAATAGACAAACTTTCTTTTATCATCTTCCTCTTATTTGTAAAAAGAAAAGTGGGAGTAATGGGAGGAAAAAGTATAAGTTAATAAGACAGAAACACCCAATCAATAATCATAATTATGAACAGCAATGGGATGACCTCACCCATAAAACAAAAGAGGACAGAAGAATGAATTAGAAACCAGAATGCAATAAATAGGATGTTTACAAAAAATGAGTTAAAATGGGAGGTTAGAGCAAAATCTATTAAGTGTTAGCTAAACTCGAAGAAGCAAGAGAAGGAATCTAGAGATATGTTAATTGCTCATGAAAAGATTGTGTCAGTATAATATGAAGACAATGCTATCTAAATTAATTTACTTATTCTTTTACTAATCAAAATTGCCAAAGAATTTTTTTATAGAGATAGAAAAAAATGACAAGATTCTTATGAAGATCAAGAATTTCAAATGTAATAATGAAAAAAAGTGGCAGGAAAGTGTGTTTATCAGTACCAGATCTCAAAATATAATACAAAGCAGTTTTTATTAAAATAAGTTGGTGCTGGTTAAAATAGGTCAGTCGGAGGAAAAGATTAAGTCCATAAAATACAGAAACAAGAGAATACAAATAGCATAGTATTAGATAAACCTAAAGAACGTAGTTACTAGGATAAGAACTATTTAACAAAAGTTTATCAGAAAACTGGAAAGTTGTTTGGCATAAATTGAGTATTAATATTTCATACTGTTTATATCAAGATAAATTCCAAATGGATATATTATTCCTTTATTTAAAAGGAAACATGCAATTTAGAAAGCAAGGAAAAAATTATCTCTCAAATAAATGAATAAGGGATGAATTCATGACTAAACAAGTGATAGGAAGATCTCAAAAAAGAAAACCTATAATTTTGATTATAAAATTGTTGTCAATTGTCCTGGATCCGGCAGTGGGTGGAACTCCTGTGTATAGGCACTTGGCCCTCGCTTTGGAATTTTTTTTTTTTGGTTTACTTTTTGCAGGGCAATGGGGTTAAGCGGCTTGTCCGAGGCCACGCAGCTAGGTAATCAGTAAGTGTCTGAGGTCGGATTTCAAATCAGGTACTCCTGACTCCCAAAAGACCGGTGCTCTATCCAACTGCTCTACCTAGCCACCCCAGCCCACACACGTTTTTCAATCTGAAGCCTGCCACTCAAGCATTTCATCATGCCCCTGGAGAAAATTTTTAAAATGCCTATGATCTAGTGCAAAATAAGTTAGTAGAACAATTTTTATAATGGCAACATTATAGAGAGAAGCAATTTTGAAAGACTTCAGAATTCTGTCTAGAAGGCTAAAGATGAATCATCATCACCTACCTTCTGCCAAAGAAGTGATGAACTTAAATTCAATATAAAACTATATTTTTTGGACATGACTAATGTGGAAATTTATTTTACTGGTCTATGTATGGTTTTTTTTGTTTGTTTTTGTTTTTTTAGTTTTTGCAAGGCAATGGGGTTAAGTGGCTTGCCCAAGGCCACACAGCTAGGTAATTATTATGTGTCTGAGGCCAGATTTGAACTCAGGTACTCCTGACTCCGGGGCTGGTGCTCTATCCACTGCGCCACCTAGCCGCCCCTGGTCTATGTATGTTTGTTGTGAGAGTTTTGCTTTTAATTTTTTTGAAAGTTATTTGGTGAAAGGGAAGGAAGGAAGAGGGAAAAATAAAAAACATTCATTTTAAAAAAGAAAAAGAATCTGCGTCATGTTCAAGAAGGCCTGGGTTCAGACCATGACTCTGACCCATCCTGACTGTATAATCCTGGGCAAGCTACTACACCTCTCAATTACCTTAAGCAACTCTATTCACCATAAGTTATAAAATCATCACTAATCTGCTTTATTAGAGAGTTTCCTCAATGCATTTCCTACACCAATGGACTAATATGTCTAGTCCAAATAAACATCAAAATAAGATAATATTATTGCACTTATGCAATACCAGGCTAGGTTGAAGTTGACCCTTGTTTAACCAAAGTCCTTGGCTTTTATTGGCTGAGGACTACCTTTATTTATATTTCCACTCTTAGGCTAACCAGTTCAGGTGCCTTGTTTTATCTGTACTTCGAATTTTAAAGGTTACTCCTCAGGTATTCATATCCAGAATTTGATAGACAATTCTATATTCATCTTATCTATGCCTTTCCCAATTCTAATTCCTTTAAACTTATCCTCATTTTTCATCCTTCCAAACTGAAGAGTACTAACTTTTCAGTTAGCCCTATGTGAATAATGTCAACATGGGCAATGCTATTTTTACAATATACATTTCTTAAATCCTTTTTTTAAAAAGTAAAAGTCAGTCATTTGAACAAAGTGGGATCCAAATTCATGAATTAGTGAAAGCCTGAGATAGAGACTATTTTTAGATAATGCTTTTCTTTTTCACATACAAATAGTAACTCAATCTAGCCTGGCAAAGAACTAGATTGCTTTGAAGAGATTCTTGAGGAATTTAATGAATGAAAATAATGGTTTTTACATGCTAATGGATGTTTATGTAATTCTTGAGAAAATTTTAAACAAAATACTCCTCTTACTACTTTATTTAAGCTATTAAAAACTAAGTAAACAAAAGGACTTTGCTTAAACAAGGGTGCATTTCAACCTAGACTAGAGCTGAATTAGTGCAAATTCTGGCTAGAGGAATCCAAATAAGATTTTGCTTGTATATGTTTGTCCTTGTTCATGTTTACAGATATTTCTTTATAACTTAGTACACACAGTCCACCATATTATACAATAAACAGATTAAAGAAAATTAAGTGAATTCTTTACAAAAATATTCCATAGGTATGTTCTGGAAGCTCCAAAAACAACTTGAATTTGCCCTGTGTCTGAGAACAGTCATTCATTCACCAAATGGAAATCAAACACACCCGGTTTTTTCCCCTCTCTTTCGACTGTCAATGAATTCATTTCTAAAGAAGGCATTTGCTAGTTTGAAGAAGTAGAAAGAATTCAAATGTATACTTAACTTTTAATTATCTTTGCTAATGGTAGGTAGGGAAATAGCTTGAATGAATTATTTGGGACAATTCTCATTTAGCTAATAATTCAGGAACTGCAAAGTTCATTCACTGCTAGTTCATTCACTTTCAATACAAAATTCTACAAAAATATGATACAGTTTTAGATTTCTGGAAAATAGCAGACTAGCTAATAAGCATGCATCCAGGGTATTGGCAGACTAGAAGGTAAAGACACCAACAGCAATAAACACAAACCATATTCTATTTTTTGTGATAGGCATCATCAAAAAGTTTCCTGGTTTTACTCTATTCATCATAAAGTGTTAATTCCCTATGTCCCCTTCCTCAAATAAAAATTCAACACAATTTAATTTTTTTTTTAGAAAAAAAAGATCTTAAAGGGCTGCTAGGTGGGGCAGTGGATAGAACACCAGCCCCGGAGTCAGGAGTACCTGAGTTCAAATCTGGTCTCAGACACTTAATAATTACCTAGCTGTGTGGCCTTGGGCAAGCCACTTAACCCCATTGCCTAGCCAAGAAAAAAAAAATCTTTCTGGGCATAGCCAGTGCAGAAATTTGTTTTGTCTGGCTATGGTTATTGGATATAATGTACTTTCTTTCCCCCATTTTAACCTATTCCACCCCGATTCCCCAAGTGGAGATTATGTGAAAAAGAAAAAAAAATCCTCATTAAATTTTAATAGAAAAAAAACAAACCCACAGATCTCTTTCAGAACAATGGTTGTTTTTTTGTCTGGTGAAACTAATTTGTTATACCTAAGATTATGAATTTGTATTTATCCCAGATATGATCCTATTAAAATTCAGTCCAATGTTCTATTACTAAGATTTTTTTAGATACTAATTCTATTGGCCAATGTGTTATGTTTTTCCCTCCTGCCAAACATTGTCATTTGATGAGAATTCTACCTATATCTTTATCTAAGTGAATGAAAAAAAAATGTTAAACAACACAGGACCCAAGAATAGATCTCTAGGGAAACAAGGGATCAATAAAGGGAAAATAGAAGTCTCTTTCTTATCTTAGACACTCCACTGGATACCTCCTCAATTGAACATTTAACAAGTATTCTTTCAGTTAAGTCTTCTATCTAATTGCATTAATATCTAGTATCTGACCCACAAGAACCATTTAAGATAATTTGTAAAAAAACCTTTGCTAGAATAGAGGACAACTATGTTCATAATATAGTTTAGCAATCTCATTATCAAAGAAACAATGAGATTAGTTTTATGCATACATGCAGTTGGGTGGTTCAGTAGATAAGAGTGCTGGGCCCATAAACAAAAATCTAAATTTATATCTAGTTGTCACTTAACCCTGTTCTGGTTCAGTTCTTGATCTGTAAAAAATGAGCTAGAGAAGAAAATAGCAAACTATTCCAGTATCTTTGCCAAGAAAACTTCAAACAGGCTCAGTTAAGAGTTAGATTGAACAAAACAAAATAAGTCCTGCACAGACATATTGGCAAATTTAAGGAGACTTGTTATTCTCACTTTCACCCTCCCAATTAAGGGTCTTCTCTCTGCTCTGAAGCCCATCACACATAGACTGTAGTTCAACCTTAGAAAGCCCTGGTCTTTAAAGAGAGGGATCACTAGTTCTCTTAATTATTTTGCATGCTATGTTCCTCACTGTGGAGGCTTGGGGGAAATCACCCGTACAATGCTTATGTTTGTTTCATATTTAGTCTTTCTGAAATGGGGTGGTAAAAAGGTACTCAAGTGTATAAAGTACATCAGGTATAGGCCAGTTATTTATTTCCCCACGTATAAAACACTCCCATGTATAAGACATACTTTAATTTTGGGGGCCTGAAATTTAGTTGTTTTTTTTTTTGCAAGGCAAATGGGGTTAAGTGGCTTGCCCAAGGCCACACAGCTAGGTAATTATTAAGTGTCTGAGCCCAGATTTGAACCCAGGTACTCCTGACTCCAAGGCTGGTGCTTTATCCATTAGGCCACCTAGCTGCCCCCCAAAAAACTGTAGCCTAATTTGAGGAAAGAGTTGGGTTTTTTTGTTTTGTTTTTTTTTTTAGATTTTTGCAAGGCAAACAGGGTTAAGTGGCTTGCCCAAGGCCACACAGCTAGGTAATTAAGACTGGATTTGAACCCAGGTACTCCTGACTCCAGGGCCAGTGCTTTATCCACTATGCCACCTAGCCGCCCTGGGGGCCTGAAATTTGAAAAAAATGTATTGCATTAAATTATTAAACTCATTTTATTCATCATAAAATTCATACAACTCATCACTGTCAAAACTCCCATCCTTTAGCTTGTTCTCATTTGTGTTTAATGATGGATCACTCTAAGGAGAGACTCTGACTGCTCTCCTGCCTATGCTCTGATCTGTGGTTGATCACAAGTTCTCTCTGAGCAAGTCTGCTGTGTGGACACATGCTTAGTTCATTCCATTTTGTGAACCTGAAGTACCAATTGTGTACTCCTTTTTTTTTTTTTCCATCAGCAATTTTTCTTGACTCATGTTGAACCATCTTTGTGGAGCCAGGAATTCCGCATGCCCTTTGCTCTTCAATCCATCTCTTCAATTCCCTCTCTAACTCAGGTCATTTGGCTGACTTGCCTTTCATGGCCTTCTTCTCCTGGGGCATTTTCAGCAAGGTTTCTTCTTCCTGTGGCCAGTCTCAAATTGTTTTCTCATTTGGAGGATGACCAAAGTGACGTTCAGCAGCATGATTTCCATTCACTTTTGCGAACTGGATCACTTTGGACTTCAATTCGGCACTATACAAAAATCTTTTCTGTGCCATTTCTAAGAAAAATGTGGTAAAACAACCTGATATACTAGTAACAAATGCCAAACAATGAACACAAAGACAAGTGTGAGAAAGCAGGAAATGCAAGTAAAAAAACTACAACCAATAGATGCACCCAGTTTTTAGATCCCAAATTTTTTGAAAAAGGGTGTCACTCAGACACACACACACACACACACACACACACACACACACAAACAAAGACAGCAAATATTTAAACAGCAATAGTAATTTATAACTACTGTTACAATCTCTTGAGATGCTGACACTTAATTTTCTTTCTTTTTTTATTATATATTTTGTTTTCCAATTATATACAATAGCAGTTTCTATCAATCCACCTTTGCAAGGTTTTGAATTTTACAAATTTCCCCCCTCCTTCCCTTTCCTGCCCCCTACCCCCAACAGAAGGCAGTCTGATAGTCTTTTACAATTGCTTCCATGATATGCATAGATAAAACTGAATTTGTTGAAAGAAAAAACATCTTTAAGAAAGAAAGAAAATTTTAGAGATAGCTATTTTATGTAATACATAAGACAACTTTTTAAAATTGAAAACCACAATTTTGGTCTTCATTTAAACTTTATAATTTCTTCTCTGGATAGAGATGGCATTCTCCATCACAGATTCCCTAAAATTGTCCCTGCTCAATCCACTGATAGGATGAACATGTCCATTAAGGTTGATCATCACCCTCTGTGGTTGAGGTGTACAATCTTCTGATTCTGCTCATCTCACTCAAGGTCTGTTCATGCAAGTCTTTCCAGGCTTCTCTGAAATCCCATCCCTCCTAGTTTCTTATAGATCAATAATTTGTTGAGTCATTCCCCAATTGATGGACAACCCCTTGATGTCCAATTCTTTACCACCACAGAGTTGCTATGAATTTTTTTTGTATGGGGTTCTCCCCGCCTTGTCATGATTTTGTCAGTACACAGACCCAGTGGTGGTATTACTGGATCAAAGGATATGCGCATTTTTATTGCCCTTTGGGTGTAATTACAAATTGGTCTCCAGATCAGAATCCCAGATTTTTCACATCCCTTCCAACAGCGATCCTTTTCCTTTCTGGTCATATTGACCAATCTGAGAGGATGAGGTTGTACCTCAGAGATGCTTTAATTTGCATTTCTCTAATCAGGATGCTGACATTTAAAACAACAAAATGTGAAGTATTTTGTGGGACTGCTGAATTTCCAGGTCCATATGCTCTAGGGAGGCAGGTTCTGAATTGGGTTCCCCATCCAGTGGGTGGTCATCTTCTCCAAAGAGCACTGTAATAATTGCTGGGGCTCTAGCTCCCGACATTTCAAACTCACAAGATTGTCCTCAAGGCTTGAATAATTCATCACAGGATGGTTACTCAGTCACCAACATTCAAGAATGAAACAATAAGTCAGCCCAAGACTCAATCTAGGGCTTGCCTAGAAATGACATGTCTAATGTTTTATAATAGAAGAAACCATACTAATCTGTCTCTTGCAGCCCTTGTGAGACTTCCTGGAGGGAAAATGTTACATGCCGCACTTCTGAAGAAAAGAAAAAAGAGAAAGTGGAACCTGTTTCTCCTTTTTTTAATTGAAGTAGGACTCCAAACCCCCACTGCAGTCACAAGAAGAGCCAAGGGATCACTCAAATTATAGTGTCTTCCCAAAGTATTCAAGTCCTTTAGACATTGAGCTACACATGACTAACAAGAAGTATCCAGAGCAGTCCAATACATGTTCCATTGGCATGTTCTAGCCAGAGCACAGCACGAGGTCTCATTTAACTATGATTATCCTAGTATGATCTGTTCTACAATTTTCCTAGGAGATTCTTAAAAACTCATTGCTTTGGAGTTGACAGAATATGCAGTTTCCCCCTTTTCTTTTTGAAAATTGGGATATCTGCCTTTCTCCAATCTTATGGCTCCTCACCTATGTTCTATATATATCACCAGTATGAAGTGCTATCTTCTAGGTTTGTCTGTATTTTTTCTGTGACCAAAGATGGTCTGAGCTAGGTGACTTCTATCAATTGAAGGCAAATATTTCTCTTGATGTAGGCTCAAAGTCTCTTTGTTGTGCCATTTCCAATTTTCCTCAAAAAAAAAAAAAACTGTAGCAACTCTTCCTTTTGTATTGTTATTGTTCCTCCCACTGTATGCGGAGGGCCTATCATCTTTGATCCTCATTTCCCTCCCCAAATTGCACTCCAAACCAAACCCTCTGCTGTCCTTGGCTTCACTTGGCAGCCTCCACTCAATGGATTGCAGCACACCACCAACTAATTTTTATAGAATCTTCCAACAGTTGTTACCACTTGCTTCTGTCTTTGCTCATTTTTCACATAGAATTCAGATAAAATATAAGCTAGGATGCCATGCAGTAAAATGTTTCAGAGGGAGTCAGGCCAGAAAAGATGGGAGAAGTTCAAGAATGAAATTTCAAAGTTACTAAGGAATAATTCTAGTGAGAAGGAAAAATGGTATTTGCCTTTAAGGGACTGATACCCTTTCTCCTATTTGCCTCATGAAAAAATCTAACAGTTCAGGTGCCATCTCCTAAAAAAGATCTTTTCTAACCCGCCCCCCCAGTTTCCACTCTCCATCTTGAATTCACTTTGTATGTTTTATGGTTAATTGGGTACTTTTCACATCCCTGCTAAAGGGAACTTCATGGATCACTGAGCCTTACCTTCCACAGTACCTTCCAGGACCCTTCCAGAAACTGCATCTCTGCAGTTCAATTTTCCTTGTCTCCTCACTGAATTGTAAGCTTTTTAAGGTCAGGGACTAACTCAAATTCTATTTGTAGCCCCAGCTTAACAAAGTGTTTCACACATATAAATATTTAACAAATGCTTATTTAAGATTGAAGGGCAGGAGAAGGAAGTTGCTATGGAAAATGCATTAAATTGTTTGTAAAAAGCTGAGTGACTAAATGAGTTGATTCAAATTCTTGTGCTTCTATATTATAATCTAGAATCCTTCTCTGTCTTCAGTCAAGCAATTACATTTTTATCTTCTAAAATTGCTTCTTAAAAATTGCATTAGGGACGGCTAGGTGGCGCAGTGGATAAAGCACCGGCCCTGGAGTCGGGAGCACCTGGGTTCAAATCTGGTCTCAGACTCTTAATAATTACCTAGCTGTGTGGCCTTGGGCAAGCCACTTAACCTCATTTGCCTTGCAAAAACCTAAAAAAAAAATTGCATTACCCTTGAAAGGCAGTGCGATCGAGTGGATTGGGAGTTGGCTTTAGAGTCAGGAAAGACATTAGTTCAAGTTCCATCACTGAAATATATGTTGTGAAAAACCTAAGTAGATCACTTTCCTTCTCTGTGCTCTGGAGAACTAAGACCATACGCTCCAAAATAGTCACCCAAATGCACGGGAAGAATAAATTTCTTTTTTCTTATTTCAACATTTTATTTGTTTTCCAATTATATACAACAGTAATATGTACCCATCATTTTTTGCAAGGCTCTGAATTCTACAATTTTTCCCCCTCCTCCCTTCCCTTCCCCCCGAAGATTGTCTGACAGTCTCTACATTGTTTCCATGCCATACATTGATGTAAATTAAATGGTGTAAGAGTAAACATAAGAATAAACATAAACCCCTGGCCCCCAGAAGATAGGAAACCTCAAGAATAGAGGAAAAAAAATGTACTTCCATCTGTGTTCAGATTTCAATGGCTGTCTATGGGGTGAGTTGCTTTCTCTATCATAAATCCACCAGACAAGTTGCTTCAATATTTTTCTCTCAGTTGCTATTACTAGCTGTACCTCCACTCTATTTCTCCCCACTCTCATTTATTCTCTTATCTCTCTCCTTTCATCCTGGCCCTGTCCAAAAGTGTATTGCATCTGAGTACCCTCTCCCTCAATCTTCCCTCTCTTCTATCACCTATTCCCCCCTTCCCTCCCCCCATTCCCCCTCATCCTGTTCCTTTCCTTTCAGCCTTCTCCAGGGCAAGACAGATTTCCTCACCCTATTAAGTGTGTATGCCATTTCCCCCCAAGCTATTTCCAATGAGAAAGAAGGCTCACTCATTCCCCCTTGCCTTCCCCCTCTCCTCCATTGAAAAAAGCTTTTTCTTGACTCTTCATCTCCTTTTTCCTTCCTTCCAGTACTTTCCCCCATTGCCCATTGACTCCATCCCTTTACATCATACCGTTATATTCCACTCCTTCCAATGTCTTGTCTATATATGCTCCTTCTAACAGCTCTAATAATTGGGAAAGTTCATATGAATTATCAATATCTTCTTCCCATGCAGGAATACAAACAGTTCAACATCATCAAGTTCCTCATATTTAGTCCCTTTCTTACACTCCCTCTATGGTTCACCAGTGTCCTGTCCTTGGAGATCAAACTTTATGTTCAGCTATGGTTGTCTTGTTAAGAAAGTTTGAAAGTCCTGTTTCATTGAAAATCTATCATTTCCCCTGAAAGAGTATGTTCAGTTTTGCTGGGTAATTGATTCTCAGTTGTAAACCAAAATCTTTTACCTTCCAGAATATCATATTCCAATCCCTACAAGCCCTTAATGTAGATGCTGCTAGATCCTATGTAATCCTGACTATGGAGCCTCGGTAGTTGAATTGTTTGTTTCTGGCAGCTTTTAGAATTTTCTCTTTGATTTGGGAGTTTTTGAATTTAGCTATAATATTCCTGGAAGTTTTTCTTTTAGGATCCCTTTCTGGGGGTGACCAGCGAATTCTCTCGATTTCTATTTTACCCTCAGCTTCTAGGATCTCAGGGCAATTTTGCTGTATTATTTCTTGAAAAATGAAGTCTAGGCTCTTCTCCTGGTCAGGGCTTTCAGGTAGACCAATAATTTTCAAATTATTTCTTCTGGATCGGTTGTCAAGGTCAGTTGTTTTTCCAATGAGATATTTCACATTTTCTTCTAATTTTTGACTTTTTTGGAAGTTTTATTTCTTCCTGCTTTCTTGCAAAGTCATCAGCTTCCTTTAGTGCCATTTTGCATTTGAAGGAGTTATTTTCTTGAGAGCTTTTTTATCTCCTTTTCCAGCTGGCCAATTCTGCTTTTTATAAGGCACTCTTTTCCTCATTTGCCTTTTGTTTTGCTTTTTCCATTAGGCCTAAACTGGTTTTTAACATATTTTCTTCAGTATTTTTTTGTATTTCTTACACCAAGCTTTTTGATTTTTGGTTTTCATGATTTTTCTGCATTGCTCTCATTTCTCCTCCCAATGTTTCCTCCACCTCCCTTAATTGCTTTTCAAAGTCTTTTTTAAAGCTCATCCACAGTCTGAGCCCATTTTTCTATTTCTCTTGGAGGTTTTAGATATGGAAGCTTTGATTTTGTCATCATCTGAGTATGTGTTTTGATCTTCCACAAGACTGAAGTAATTCTCTATGGTCAGATCTTTCTTTTTTCTGTTGCTTACTCATTTCCTCAATCCAAGACTAATTTACAGCACTGCCAAGGCTTTGGGATTGTTTTTTGTGGGGCAGGGTCTTATGCTCTCTAGCCTGTGCTTTGATATGTAGATGACAACAGCACTGCCCTCTGCCCTGAGGCTATAAGGCGGATCCAGCTATCTTTGTATGGAAGCCCAAACTGCAACCAGAGTCTGAGCATAGGCAAACAAAAGAATCCTACCCCAGGGAGAGCAGAGAAATTTCTGCAGACTTCCCTTACAGTCTCTGGGGGTGCAGGCTACTTTCTCCAGATTCTTGCTGCAGGTTTTGTGGCCATGCTCCTCACTCCACGCTCAACCAGGTGCAGCAGATTTCTCTCACTGGCCCTTCAAGCTGTTGTGGGTGATCTCTGGGCTGTGCTGGGTTGGGCTGCACCATGGGTTTTTTTCCCAACATCCAGTCCTGATGAAGCGCACCTTTCCCGTGGAACTTCTAAGTTATCTTGGAATGGGAAAATGTGTCACTCAGTCTTTCTGTGGATTCTGCCCCTCTAAATTTTGGCTAGAGCCATCCTGTTTTGTTTTTTGGGGGGTTGGGGGATCAGAGTTGAGGAATGCTGCCATCATGCCACCATCTTGAATCTGCTCCCCCCAAGAATAAAGTTTTTGAAAATAAGTTCACTGGGGGCAGAGTCAAGATGGCAGCTTGAAGGCAGCATTTCCCAGAACTCCTTCCCAAAACTCCAAAAGCTGTCAAATTACAACTCTAGTCAAAATTTAAAGGGGCAGAACCCACAGAAAGACTGAGTGATACATTTTCCCAGTCCAAGATAACTTAGAAGTTCCACGGGAAAGGTCTGTTTCACCAGGACCAAGGGTTGGAAAAAAGCCCTGGCTGTCAGTTTGGCACAACCCAGCCTAGCCCAGCCCAGGGATCACTGGGAATAGCTTGAAGGGGAGGTGAGAGAACTCTACTGCACCAGAACTAGTGTGGTGAAGAGCACCGGCCTCAGAGCAGTCCTGAGGTGAGAATCTGCAGTAGGAATCTGGGGAAACCAGCCTACACCTCCAGAGCACAGCCCACAGATGGTAAAAGGGTCAGGGGAGACAGCAGAAACCTCTCTGTTCTCCCTGGGGCAGGACTCTGCAGTTTGCCCACACTCAGATCCAGGTTGCAGTTTGGCCTTCCATACTAAGATAGCAGGGAACCTTCTTATAGCTCCAGGGCAAAGGGGAGTGCCTGTGGTCATCTACATATCAAAAAGCACAAGAGACTTTGCTATGTAGAGAACATAACACCTTGGAGGAATAGAGGTCCAAGTGGGGACCAAAAAAAAAAACCCCCAAAATATGAAAAATTAGAAGAAAATGTGAAATATCTCATTGAAAAAACAACTGATATGGAAAACAGACTTAGGAAAGATAATTTAAAAATTATTGGAATACCTGAAAGTCATGATCAGGAAAAGAACCTTGACATCATTTTCAAAGAATTACTACAGGACAATTGCCCTGATATTCTAGAAGCAGAGGGCAAAATAGAAATGGAGAGAATCCACCGATCCCCCTGAGAAAGAGATCCCAAAAAACCAACCCATAGGAATATCATAGCCAAGTTCCAGAACTCCCAAGTCAAAGAGAAAATATTACAAGCAGCCAGAAGGACACAGTTCAAATATCATGGAGCTGCAGTCAGGATCACACAGGACTTAGCAGCCGCTACATTGGAAGCTCATAGGGCTTGGAATACAATATACCGGAAGGCAAAAGAGCTTAGAATGCAACCGAGATTCAACTACCCAGCAAGGCTGAATGTCCTCTTCCAGGGAAAAAGATGGACTTCCAATGAACCAGGGGAATTTCAAAGGTTCCTTTTGGAATGGCCAGAGCTGAACAGAAGGTTTGATCTTCAGATACAGGACTAGGGTGAAGTATAGAGATTGGAGAAGGGGAAAATATGAGGGACTTAATGATGATGAACTGCATGTATTCCTGTATAGAAAAGTGACACTGATACTACTCATACGAACCTTCTCAGTTAATAGAGCAGGTAGAGGGAGCTTTTATAGTTGAAGCACAGGAGAAAGCTGAATTCGAAGATAAAATATGGTGCAAAAATGGAGTCAATAGAAAAAAAGGGAAATGTAATGGGAGAAAGAAAAAGGAGAGGGGGAATAGGCCAAGATATTTCATATAATAAGATTTTTCTTTATTATAATGAGCTATTGCAATGATATGGAAGGGGGGAAGGCAAGGGGGAATGAGGGAATCTTCGCCCTTATCAGAGGTGGCTAGGAGAGGTAACAGCATATATACTCAATGGGGTATAGGCATTTGGAGTAAGAAGGAGATGGGGGGGACAGGGGGAAGGAGGGGATGTGAGTGATGGAGGAGAGGATGGACCATGGGGGGGGGTCAGATATAACACATTTTCTTTTTTACTTATTGCAAGGGGCTGGGATTGGAAGGCCTGTCTGGAACCACAGGGCCAGGTGGATTCTGGGCCTAAGGGGTGGTAGGGGGGGCCGGGGCCTCTTGGCCCCAGTGCCAGGGATCTGTTTGCTGTGCCACTCAACTACCCTACAGCAGAGTCAGAGTGAAAGGAGAGAGAAAATATAGTACATGGTAGTGGAGAAATAAGAAAGGAGGGCGCTGTGATCAGCAATGGCAACAGTGGAAAAATATGGAAGTAACTTTTGTGATGGACTTATCATAAAGAATGTGATCCACCAAAACAGAGTTGTTGGTGTTGGAACAAAGACTCAAGTACATCTGTTATTATTATTTTTTTTGGGGGGGGTGCAGGGCAAATGGGGCCAGGTGGCCTGCTTGGGGCCACATAGCAGGGTGATCCTTGGGTGTCTGAGGCTGGATTTGGACCCAGGTGCCCCTGGCTCAAGGGCCAATGCTCTGTCCACCACCCAGCCACCCCTACTATTATTACTATTTTATTTTATTTTGGATCTTTTTTCTTCTTTTTTTTGATTTTTGCAGGGCAGTGGGGTTTGGGTGGCTTGCATATCACACGGCTGGGTGATTGCTGGGTGATTGTTGGGGTGCACGGGGCGGATGTGGGCTCGGGTGCTCATGGCTCCAGGGCTGGTGCTCCGTCCATTGCTCTACCTGGCCATACCTACAATTATTACTATTATTTTTTTAATTTTAATTTTTTTCTCTCTCCTTTACTTTATCGCTGAAGCAAGTCTATATTTATGGGGGAGGGGGTATCTCGTTCACTCTTAAACAAGAATATTTTACTAATGTAAAAATAACATTAATTGTACAAAATGAGAATATTAAATTAAAAAAAAGGAAAAAAAAGAATGTGATTCACCTTAGACAGAGCTGATGTATCAGAATAATTGTAATGGAACACTATTGTTCTATCAGAAACCAGGAGAGATGGGAATTCAGGGAAGCCCAGAAAGATTTGCATGGACTGAAGCTGAGTGAGATGAGCAGAACCAGAGGAACATTGTGCACCCTAGGAGCAACATGGGGGCAATGACCAACCTTGATGGACTTGTTATTGCCTTAGTGCAACAATCAGGCACAATACTTTATTTTTCTTCCTTAAGGATATGATTTGTCTCTCATCACATTCAACTTAGATCAACGTATATGGAAACAATGTAAAGACTAACAGACTGTCTTCTGTGGGGGGTAGGGGGAGGGAAGCAAGATTAGGGGATAATAAAAAATAAAAATAAACAAATAAATAAAAGAAAATAAGTTCCCTACACTACTACTACCACCACAAATCTAGAATAAAAATGAATACTGCAATACTAAAGAGAAGCAAGATTTGGAGAAGGTATAATTAAAACTAATAAAGAAAATTCAATTTAATCAATAATAAATTTGTGTTAATCTTTATTAAAACAGAAAAGCAATGCAATTTTCAGATATTAAATTACATGATATTTACAAAAATATACAAAAAAAGGAACAGAATATATCCTATTTCTTCTGTACTAGTAGTATGGCCAGTTTCGATTGTATGTGTTGAAGTTTTTTCTCAGTCCAAATCCCAGTTTATTACATCCAGGATGATACAGAAGAAATATCCTTTTGAACCTAGAGTAAAAGTAAACTCAATCAATATAATATAGAGTACAACAAGCATTTCCAAATCAAATTGTCTCAAATAAAATACTAAGCAATTCTTTTTATTAATTGCCAAGAAGATTATAGGACTAATTAAAAAGTCAGAGAAATATACAGCATGCAAATAGCCAACTCCCACTCCTAATAGTGACAAATCATTGTTCTAGATTTGGTCTTCACCTTTTTCTCACATACACTCTAGGCTTTTCTACCAAGCTCCAGCAGCACTATTCCCATGGAAGATCCCTCTACCCCTGTTGCTTCTTCCTTCAATTGTTGATTTTCTCCTGGAATTTTCATTTTAAAAGAGTAAAGGTGAGAAAGAGAGAAGAAAAAAAGAAAGGATGAAATAAACTGGAGCGAGGAAAGGGAGAAGGAGATCAAGACTTTGTTAAATGCCTATAATGTACTAGCCACTAAACCAAACCCCTTAAAAATAGAATCTCATGGGGGCAAGGTCAAGATGGCAGAGTGAAGGAAGGAAATCCTGGCAGCTCTCCCCCAGAGAGCTTCCAATGGCTCTAAATAATGACTAACCAAATTCTAAAGTGGTGGAACTTACAGAAAGAGTGAGTGAAACAACTTGGAAGATACTTGGGAAAGGTCTATTACATGGGGGTTAGAAAGCACCACAGAGACAGTCATCCAGGAACAGCCCAAGGGGCATCTAGGTTCCTGGGGGGTACCTGGTCCATGGCAGTAGGGGCTGTTTCCAGACCTCTCAGATCAGGGATTACCATGGAAGGTCAGTGGAAAAACTGCACCCCAAAGTGAGAGTAGAACCCAGATCAGTGCAGGTCTCAGCACAGCCCTGGGACCTAGAAGCAGCCTGCGAAGCCCCCCAGAAGTTACTTCCAGAATACTCAGCCTACAGACAGTGAGGAGGTCAGGGGAGACTGAAGAGGACCCTGTGCTTTCTCTTGGGCAGGCCTCTGTGGCTTTGCCCATACTCAGATCCAGGGCCCAAACTGGGGGCCCATACTGTCGCAGTGGAGAAGGGATCCTCCTCACAGCTCCAGGGCAGAGGGGAGTGCTGTGGTCAAGCACAGATCAGGAGAGAAGTCAGAGCTCCCATAAGACCTTGAAGGAATTGAGATCCCTGGGGGTATGCCTGAAAACAGTTGCAAAAACCCTCAAAAGCTTGGAAAAGTGCATCCTCCATCCTGGAAGTTGAGCCTCACCTTAACAATTACTTTGGTCCCATGGAGGATCAAAACACACAGACTCAGAAGATAACAAAGTCAAAGCTTCTGCATCCAAAGCCTCCAAGAAAAATAGGAATTGGTCTCAGGCTATGGAAGAGCTCAAAAAAGATTTTGAAAATCAAATAAGGGAAGTAGAGAAAAAATTGCGAAGAGAAATGAGAGCAATGAGGGAAAATCATAAAAATCAAGCCAGCATCTTGGTGAAAGAATTACAAAAAAAAAAAAAAAAAAAAAAAAAACCTGAAGAAAATAACATCTTAAAAACAGCTTAGGTCAAATGGAAAAAAACTGTTCAAAAGGTCAATGAGGAAAAGAATGCCTTAAAAAGTAGAATTGGTAAGATGGAAAAGTAGATTTAAGAAAAAGCTCTCTGAAGAAAATAATTCCTTCAAATACAGAATAGGGCAAAGGCAACCTGATGATTTCGTGAGAAATCAAGAAACAATGAAACAAAACCAAAAGAATGAAAAACTAGAAGAAAATGTGAAATAACTCGCTGGAAAAACTGACCTGGAAAACAAATCCAGGAGAGATAATTTAAAAATTACCAGGATAACTGAAAGTCATGACAAGGAAGAGTGTAGACTTCATTTTCCAAGAAATAATCTAGGAAAATTGTCGTGAGATCCTAGAAGCAGAGGGTAAAATAAAAATTGAGGGAATACACTGATCATTTCCTGAAAGAGATCCCAAGTCAGGCAGAAAATACACAACAAGCAGCCAGAAAAAAACAACTCAAATATCATGGCGCTAGAGTCAGGGCAATACAGGATTTAGCAGCTTCTACATTAAGGGCTTGCAAGGTTTGGAATATGATATTCTGGAAGGCAAAAAAACTTAGATTATAATGGAGAATCAATTCCCCAGCAAAATTGAACATCTTTCAGGGGAAAAGATGGACATTCAATGAAATAGGGGACTTTCAAACTTTCCCCTTGAAATGACCAGAGTTGAACAGAAAGTTTGATCTTCATGTACAAGATTCAAGTAAAACATAGAGAAGGTGGATGGGAAGGACAAATTATGCAGGACTTGATGTTGAACTGCACGTATTCCTGCATGGGAAGATGATACTTATGATAACTCATATGAACCTTCTCATTTATTAGAGCAGTTAGAAGAGGTATATTTAGTCAAGGCATAAGAGGGAGCTGAATATGAAGGTATAATAATATTAGAAAGATGGAGTTAATGGGGGAGAAAGGAACGTCGGGGGGGAAAAAGGGAAGGAGAAGTAGAGTAGGCTAAGATATTTCATGTAAAAGAGGCAAGAAAAAGCTTTTGCAATGGAGTAAAAAAGGGGGAAGGGAACAAGTAAGTCTCTCTCATTGGAAGAGACTCAGAGAGGAGATAATATACACACTTAATTGGGTATAGAAATCTATCTTACAGAAAATAGAGGAAAGGGATGGGGCGGGGCAGGGAGGTATCTAGGTGATATTAAAGAGGGAAGATAGTGGGAGAAGGTGGACAGATAAAACACGGGGGAAGGACAGGGTGAAAAGAGAAAGAGAACAGAATAAATGGGAGTGAGAAGGAATAAGATGGAGGGGAATAGAGCTAGCAATTCCAAGAAAAAAAATTAAAGTAATTTCCCCCCCCTCACTTTTCTTGAGGTTTCTCTTTCTTTATTGGGGGAGGGGGTGAGGAATTATGTTTACATTTACAACATGATTACTGTAGTAATGTTAAAAAAATAAATAAAAGTGCTCTACAAAAAAAAAATCTCATTTGATTTTCAAAGCAACCCTGAGAGGACCTCCGTTTTATAGATGAGAAAACTGAAGCAGGTAGAGGTTAGGGATTTGTTCAAGATCACACCTCTTACTGCCTGAGGCTGATAGATATAATATTTCAATTTTCTATTTCCTGTACTTCTGTGCCTTCAGGACCATTAATTCTCAAATGCAGCTGACGAGGTTTACACAGTATAAATCTACTGGTAACCTCAAAAGATTTCTAAAACATGCTTATTTTCCCCAACTCAATAAATATCTGTTGAACTTGTACCTAAATTTTGTTCCTACCCCCTTGTAGTTAGTTTTACAATGCCAACATTTATATTCCAACTCCACTCGAGGAAACAAGCAACAAGTACCCCATGGCTTTCTACTTTAACTGAGAAGAACTGGAAAAAAAAAATAAAATGAAGACAGAAAGGACTCAGTTATTTCATAAACAAATACTAGTTCTTAGAACAGATTTGAAGCTAGGAGAGACCTTCAAAGTTATCTAGCTCAGGATCTTCATTTGACAGATGTCAGGTAACTGAGGCCCTGGGATGTTAAAATGAGTTTACTTTAGTTCTTTCTTCATATATAATGGATCAAGGAAATTATAAACATATTAATGACAAATATTACTTTTCTTTTTTGGTATTTACAAGGCAATGAGTTTAAGTAACTTGCCCAAGTTCAGCTAGGTAATTATTAAGTGTCTGAGGCCAAATTTGAACTCAAATCCTCCTGATTCTATTCACTGAGCCATCTGGATGCCTCCCAAATGTTACTTTTTAAAAAAAATTTTTCTTTTAGGATTTTGCAAGGCAAATGGGCTTAAGTAGCCTGCCCAAGGCCTCACAGCTAGGTAATTATTAAGTGTCTGAGGCCGGATCTGAACTCAGGTACTCCTGATGCCAGGACCAGTGCTCTATCCAGTGCGCCACCAAGCTGCCCTCCCAAATGTTACTTTTAAAAAGAACTGTGGCCAAAACCTCAGTTCCTGTGTTTATAATCACATAAGAGAAAGTAAAAAAAAAAAAAAATTCAAAAAAATAAAATGTTTTGCCATTTCATTACCTTACTGAGTTCTGGGAAAAGCTCCTGTATCACAATGTCCAGTAGAACATAAGTCAACTAACATGTAAAAAGAAAGAAAAATCTGTATTAAATGGCAATAGTCAAAGAAGGTCGTAAAATTACTCAAATTACTTGATAACTTTGTCTCCAAAGCAAAGTATTTTAAATCCATAACTTATAGTATACTTGACGTGCATAGGATTTCCTGATTTGGGAAAATTATAATATGAAGTTATTTCTGTACCCATTTGTACCCATATATGGCTAAAGGATTCCATTACCTAAGACAACATTTCAAAGTAAGATTCCACCTTACCTGTTTGTTCAGTACTGGCTGTTGGAGGCCATCAAACAGAAGTCTGATACCTTCATACTTAGCTTCATCACTAATACATTTACCTATAAAATCTAAAGAAAGCAAAAAATTACGTATTATTTTTTGAAAAAGACTATTACAAAATAGTTAAATCCCCAACCTGCTTTCAGACATCTCTCTGTCTGTCTGACTCTCTCTCAGGTTAACATCATGAATTACCCTTTTAACCTTTATATAAATAGCTGTTGATTTATGTTTTTGTCAAAATTTTAAAACATCACTGCTTTTAGCATTAGAGATAAATATAATCTAAAATAAAAAGCTCAAATTCAATTAATGAGGTCTATACAGGAAACATGTTACTATTTTCCTTTTTACCTACTCAAAAAATCCTTAATTTTATTTTATATTGTCACAAATATATTTAGCCAGATTCATTTGCTTTAGGTAATTTCTATATTCAAAAATTAAATTCGAGGCAGCTAGGTGGCGCAGTGGATAGAGCACTGGCCCTGGAGTCAGGAGTACCTGAATTCAAATCCAGCCTTGGTCATTTAATAATTACCTAGTTGTGTGGCCTTGGGCAAGCCGCTTAACCCCATTGTCTTGCAAAAAACAAAAAAAGTTTTAAAAAAATTAAGTTCAACACACAACTAAATATCTGCCATATACCAGCAACTGAGATAAAGATAAAAATGTGGGCAATCCATGCCCTCAAGGAAGCTTATTAAATTGTATATGCAAGGGATCAGATTAGTTTTAACCCATCTAATAGCATAAACAATCAACCAATTTATAATAAGCATTGTATGGCCAGCTGCTTAGTGTTGGGGATGTGGTTGTTTAGTTGTTTTCAATCTTGTCTTAACTCTTTATGACTCCACCTTTCTGGGGTTTTTTGGACTAAGATACTGGAGTGATTGTCATTTCCTTCTATAGTTCATTTTACAAATGAGGAAATGTGGGCAAACAATTGTGACTTATCCAGAGTCATACAACTAGTATGTATCTGAGGTCACATTTGAACTCAGGTTTCCTCACTCCAGGCCTAGCTACCCAATGTTGGGGATGCAAAGATTTAAATGAAATAGTTCCTGTTTTCAAGGAGCTTCCGTTCTATTAGAACCAAAACAACACATGTAAGCACACAGAACATTTATATAAAATAAATACAATGTAATTTGGGGGATGAGTGAAACAGGCAAGACTTTACCTAGAAAGTTAAGGTTAAGCTAGACCCTGGCCCTGGAGTCAGGAGGACTCCAGATGAGTTCAAATCTCATCTCAGACATTTAATAATTAACCAGCTATGTGACCTTGGAAAAGTCACTTAATCCCATTGCCTTGCAAAAAGAAACAAACAAAAGAATATAGTGGTGGAGGTGGAGATGAGGAGAGGGTGCATTACAAGCCTGAGGTATACAGTCTGTATAATATCTTAGAGAAGGAATATGAAATCTTATGTAGGTGAAGAAACAAGAAATGATTTAGTTCAAACAAATGATACGGTTTTATATCCCAAAAAGGAGGGGGAAAGAAAGATATAGTGATGACTAGCTTGATTACTATTTATTAATGAAATGAATCTCAGAAACTATTTTTTTGGTCAAATATTCTTAGAAACTTCAAGATTTTACTAGTTAATTCATTCACTAATTTCAAATGGGGAAAAAAACAAGATTTTTTTTCCTTATAATCCTTTAATCTAACAATTTAAATATAAAACAATGTTTAACTGAACACCCATTTCATCCTTTTTTAACTCTGTGAAATGAACATTTTTATCCTGAAATTAACTGTAATTTATTTTGTGACTTCAGTAAAAGATACTCCTTCAGATTTTACAAAACAAAAATCCAACATATACTTAATTATTTTCTACAAATATCATACCTGGAATGTAGTTCATCATTTCTTTAAAGGTCTGTTTTGCTCGTTTCTTCTTGTCTTGGAGAGAACAAGGTTCAGTGTTTTCACAGAAAACAGCATCTAAAAGGACCAAAGAGAAAGGTCTGTGAAAATTCTCAATTGTTTATGGTCAAGACTTCAACCAACAAAAGTAAAAAAGCAAGTCATTCTCTTTATACTACACTTTATTCAAAGTTTAACAAATAAGCAGCAGTACTATTTTATGACCTCACTCTTATTCCTAGGATTCTCCCTTCTGTTAACTCAAGCTAACAATTCTAGGTAGGCTGAGTAACAATTATATTAAGCAAGGAGAAAAATATGAAAAGTGTGCAATCTTGACTGAGGACAGAATTGGGAGGGATGGATAACTGAAAAGCAAAGTGACCTAGAAACACTTTATCTGTTTTCTGGAAATCTTTGTGGGCTTTCTTGGTTTCTTTTTTGAGGGTTTTTTTTTAATATGAAAGTCAATTTTTTTAAAATTTATTTTGTTTTTTCTTTTTTAAAACATTCATTTTTTGTGCATACTCTTTGATCCAGCAATACCACTACTGGGCCTATACCCTGACGTGATGATGAAAAAGGGTAAAAATATCACTTGTACAAAAATATTCACAGCAGCCCTGTTTGTGGTGGTAAAGAATTGGAAATCAAATAACTGTCCTTCAGTTGGGGAATGGCTTAGCAAACTGTGGTATATGTATGTGATGGAACACTATTGTTCTATTAGAAACCAGGAGGGATGGGAATTCAGGGAAGCCTGGAGGGATTTGCATGAACTGATGCTGAGTGAGATGAGCAGAACCAGAAAAACACTGTACACCCTAACAGCAATGGGGGGGGGGGGGGGTGACGATCAACCCCGATGGACTCGCTCATTCCATCAGTGCAACAGTCAGGAAGATTATTATGACATGGAAAATGTCAAGAAGCACATCGTAGAATTTACTGCTGTGAGCTTACTCTTAGGAACAACACAAGGGAAGATCCTTTGTTTCTATGGGCCTCCAGGAATGGCCAAGACAAGCATTGCTTGCTCCACTGCAAGTGTTTTGAATAGGATTTCCAGTTCAATGCTGGAGGCATGACTGATGTGGCAGAAATCAAGGGACACAGGAAAACATATATTTGAGTCATGCCAGAGAAGATAATCCAGTGTTTCAAAAGACCCAGACAGAAAATCCTCTGATTCTAATAGATGAGGTGGATAAGATTGGGCAGAGTTAAAGGGAAGATCCCTTCTCTTCAATGCTTGAACTTCTACATCCAGAGCAAAACTCCAGTTTCCTGGATCACTACACCTAGATGTCCCAGTGAATCTGTCTAAGGTCCCATTTATCTGCACAGTCAATGTTAGAGAAGCCATGTCTGACCCATGAGAGATAGGATGGAAATGATCAATGCCTCTAGCTTTGTGGCCCAGGAAAAACTTGCCAACCAGCCCAAGCCCCATCTGTCATCTTGGCTTCCACTTCTCTTCAAATTCTTCCTTTCTACTGGATACTTCCCAACATATCTCCTTCATCCTCAAAAAGTCCTGGTTTGATCTGTCCATTCCCTACTAGCTATTATTCCATACCTCTCTGGATAAACCACTTTAAGCCATCCACAGTTAATGACTACTTCCTTCCCTCTTACTTTTTTCTTGTATTTCACCCAAAACTGCTCTCTCCAAAATTATCATTGCTTTTCTCAAGGTAAAAACTTAAGCATCTTCTAAATCCTTATTCTGATCTCTGACAATGCATTAGTTTCATCTCTTGATATTTTCTTTTCTCTAGGTTTTCAAGTCAGTACTTTTATCTTGGTTCTCTTCTTTTCCATATGACTAATCACTCATTTTCTTTACCTGGATTTTCAAATAGGTCACTGCCCACAAATGACCTTATAGGCTCAGTGTTGGGCCCTCTTTTATTCTTCCTGGATCCCATTTCACTTGAAAATCTCATCAGCTCTTATGGATTAAATTATATTCTCTATGCTGATGAATCTCAAATCTACATATCTAGATCAACCCCTTTCCCTAGCCTCCAGACTCTCTTCTCCAAATATCAACCACAAGTCTCTAACCTGGATATCTTAAATCCAATATATCCAAAACTGAATTCATTATGTTAGTCCTCAAACTCTGCTAAGTTTAATGCTCTCAGGGCAGCTAAAGGTAGTGCAGTGGATAGTTTCTAGTCTGGAGTACAGACCTGAGTTCAAAGCTAGCCTCAGATACTTAAACAGCTGTGTGATTCTGGGAAAGTGACTTTACCCTATTTCCCACAGTTTCCTCAAAACTTCAAATGGGGTCACAAAGAGGCTGACACAACAGAATAACCACTTAACAATTCCTTACTTTCCTTTTCTTACTGAAGATGACCCCATCCTTCAATTCACCCAGGCTCACAGCCTAGGTATGGGTCTCTTATTCTCACTGCCCATATTCTATCTGATGTCACATACGTCTGTATGCCACCTTCTCTCTTCTGGTTCCACAACCATTCTAGGGCAGGTATCACTTGCCTTCTGCTTAGAATCTCCCATTCTGGCCCACCTTCCATTCAGCTGTCAGTGATGTTCTAAAAGTTTGGTTATTATCCTGTCATCACTTCCTCCACCCAATGTCCCCAATTCAAGAAATGCCAGTGGCTACCCATTATCAGATGATATATTAAATCCTGTTTGGTAATCTAAGCCCTTTATCACCATCCCCATTACTATCTTTCAATCTTCTTATAACTTACTCTTTTTTCCTATCATCATATACTTTTGGATCTCGTAACCCTGGGTTCCTTGTTATATCTTGCAAAAAAAAAATACTCCATCCCGTGACTTTGGGCATTTTAATAGGCTGTCCCCCAGGCCTGGAATTTGATCCCTTCTCACCTCTTGCATTCAAGTTTCAACTAAAATTCTACCTTCCACAAGAAGCCTTTATTCTAAGTGGCTTTCCTCTGATGATTCCAATTTATCCTATATGAATCTTAATTGTACATAGATGTTAGCATACTGTCTCCCTCATTAGCCTGAGTTCTTTGAGAGCTGGAATACCTTTTGTCTGTGTTTGTATCCCCAGAACTTAGTGGGGATACCTGCTACCTGCCACAGAGTAGACACTTGTAAAGACTTACTGACTGATAAGTGCAACTAATGACAACAAACCAAATTTTCAACCAGAAAATTCTTTTTAAAAGCAAGGCAAAATATTATATTGTACTTTAAAAGTATTTACACGAGTACATCAAGTCTAAAAGCATTTAATTATTTGGAATCAAAATTTATAAAGAAAAACTAGATAAAATCAGAAATGGAAGCTTTAAACACCTATCAAAAATACTATAAATTCAACAAAAAGATTAATAAAAAGGAAATCAGAGAGCTAATAAGAGTATTATATAATTCAGGTCTACATAGAGATTTTAGTTACAAAAATAAATAATATAATTTTTTCAGTGTTCATGAAACCTACAAAAACACCTGATCATACACAGACTACAAAGATGAAATAGGCAAAAATATGGAAAAAAGAGATTCAATGTACTACCATTTATAGACCATAATAAAATAAAATTAGTAATAAATAATGATGCAACAAGTAGTAAAACAGAATCTAAAAAATTTTGTATTAAAAATGCTGGAGAGGGGAACAGAAATGAATTATAAACCTTGCCCTCCTTAACTTCTCCATGCTTTCTAATGATGACAATATTTTCTTTAATCACTGAGGCTAGAAAACTCAGTCAGCAATTCCTCCTCAATGAGATACCAAATAATCCAAATTACCCTTATCTGAACTATTGTAATTCTCTAAACTGGTCTCTCTCCTCTCAAATTCATTTTATAAAACTAGGCTTAAGTAATCTTCTTAATGTATAGTTCTGATCTCAATCACATCGTACTCCTGAAAAAAGCTCTAATGGTTCCCTGTAACCTATTAGGAAAAATTTGGACTATTTAGCTTAATGTTCAGGGGTCTCATCAGTCTGATTCTAACATATCTTTCTTATGTTTCAAACTATTCCCCTTAATGTACTATAAACTAACTCTTTGTTCTTTGAACTCAGCATTTGTTTTTCCTTTCTTCTTTATGATTCCTCATGGCACATCTTGGAAACCTGGAACTATTTTTCAGGTAAATGCCATTTTGTTTTCTAAAATATTTTCTTTAATGGTTCTTTGATTTTTATTTCATTAGTATGCAGGACTGCTATATTTTATAGAAAAAAAAAAGTAAGACCATTCATATTCCAAAGGAATATTAACATGGAGAATATGCTCACAAATAACTTTCTCCAAAGAATTACAGAATTTTCTCAGTGAAGTGATTGATATGTATATGACAATTACTCAAAAGAGCACACAAAATGTGATGAGCAGAACCAGAAAAACACTGTACACCCTAACAGCAACCTGGGGGCGATGATCAACCTTGATGGACTTGCTCATTCCATCAGTGCAACAATCAGGGACAATTCTGGACTGTCTGCAATGGAAAATACCATCTGTATCCAGAGAAAGAACTGTGGAGTTTGAACAAAATACAAGGACTATTCCCTTTAATTTAGAAAAAAAAACCTGACATCTTATTGTCTGATCTTGTTATCTATTATACTTGATGTTTCTTCCTTAAGAATATGATCTCTCTCTCATCACACTCAATTTGGATCAATGTACAGCATGGAAACAATGTAGAGAATGACAAATTGCTTTCTATGGGGAGGTGGGGGGAGGGAAGAAAGATCGGGGGAAAAATTGTGAAACTCAAAATAAATAAAATCTTTAATTAAAAAAAGAAATAAAATAAACAATTCCATAGTATAGAATGGAAAAAAAAGATGATTGTACATGAAACTGCAAATCTATTATGTATAACTTGCTATTCCTTTTAAATATATAATAGTTATCATGTAATTTTAAAAAAAGAGCACACAAAAAATATAATATAAAAATGAAAAATACAAACCTCTGAGAAGTGTTATAAGTGAGACTAAACGGTGTTCCTGAAATAGTTGCTCCAGTTTGCACTGCATATAGTAATCGGTATAAGTCTCTAAGGTGTTTTTCAGGAGGATTCGTATTCCCATCAAGAAATGATGAAGCCAATCAGGAATCCGGAAAACCATTCGACCTAAAAACAATGATATGTTTTCCTCTTCTTAAAATTTCTCACATTTATGAATAAATCATATAAAAATTATTCTAATTGTCATGTCAATGTTGTACCCACAAAGACTATTAAGAACTTTAACATGTCAGTAGTCAATTCTGATTGATATACTAAGTTTAAAAAAAATTTAATGTCCAATTAAATACAGATTCTGAAGTTCAACTCTTTGTGGATACATCACTTAGCATCTGATGCAAAATAAAACTGAGTGAAAAAGTAGTAGGAGGAAAAATCATCCCTTACCTACATACATTAAATAATCATAGACTCCCTCTACAGTCATGATCTCCATAAAGTAATTTTGATTTTGTTTTCTCTCTGAGTTCTCAGCACGATTTGCATTGTTCTTGAAAAGGTCATTGAAAAGCTGAAAATTCAAATTATAAATATTTTACTACAGATTAACACTAAAGACATGTCATGACTCTTCATGAATGAAACAAAAGAAACTGACAATGATGTTCTCCCTCTCCTACAAATTCCTATACATGATTCCATAAAAAATATTGGTGCTAACAAAATGTAAAAAGCAAATTCCATTAATCAGCACAACTGTAGTAAAGATTCTATATTATAAATGCCATATTATTTTCAGCTTAACTACAACAGAAATCCTGTTAACCATATAAAAATGTATTGAACCCCATGAACTGATGCCGAGATGAGCAGAACCAGAAGAACATTGACACCATAGCAGCAATAAGGGGTTGATGATCAACCTTAATGGACTTGCTTATTTCATAAGTGCAACAAATCAGGGACAATTTGGGGGTATCTGCAATGGAGAATACCATCTGTATCCAAAGAAAGAATTGTGGAGCTTGAACAAAGACCAAAGACTACCTATAACCTTTAATTAAAAAAAAAAACTTAGTATATAATCTTGCTATTGCTTATATTTTATTTTTTTTCTTAATGATATTTCTCTCTCAAAAGACCAATGTATAGCATGGAAACAATGTAAAGACTAACAGACTGCCTTCTGTGGGGGTTGGAGGGAGGTAATTGAGATTTAGGGGGAAATTGTAAAATTCAAAAATAAATATATTGTTTAAAAAAGGAATAGATTTTAAAATTAAAAAATATTAATATTTCTCTTTGGATACTTAAGGGTTGAAAATAATTGAAGAGATTGGATCTAGAGGATATGGATATGGTTGGGTCTTGTCTCTCCACTGAAAAAGAACAAGATGATATCACTCTGTTTGAGACAAAAAGCCCTGATGAAAAGCAGGGGTGTTTACTCTATACTTAAGTGTCTCAGTTTCCTTTGACTTACTTTAATTCAGCTGTGCTGACAAAACCTAGCACTTTCCCCTAATGAGGGCATCATAAGGTAGGCAGACCTGAGTCAGTGTCTCCCATAACTTACAATCAATTGTAAAGTTTTTAAGAGAGCCCTTCAGAGCACTCCCGGGATTTACAGCAGTTAAAGATTTTATAGTTAATCAAATCAGGGTTGGACTTAATCTATACTCTACTTAACAAGGGATTAAGTACTCTGGGTGGAGAGCAGGTGGGGGGGGTGGAGCGGGGAGAGTAGAGGGCAAATATGGTTTCCAGTAAGTATGCTTGAGGGTAAGGGTACAAATGGTTCATGAAATGATTTGGCTTTGAATTAAATTTTGGCTTATGAGGACTGAGTGTCTTTGGAGGGTACTTGAAAAGGGGGTAAGGTAAGAAATTATTTTAATTTGATGTAATTCAAGAGTCTTTAAAAGTATACTTCTAGTGAGACAGAAGAGGGAAGGCTACTTAGTGACTTTGAGGTGTTGCTTATTAAACAATCAATCAATCAATCAATCAATGATGGTACTTTTATAGAACTTTAAGCTCATCAAGCAATCAATTAATACAACTGTGATTGATGATACTTGATTAATAGTACTTAAGTGATAAATAACACCAGGTGAAGAGGTGCAAATATTTATAATTTTAGACAGAAAGAGGGGAGAGTGTTCTATTCAATAGATTTAACCCAGAGAGTGAATACAATACATTCCCACTTAGGTTTAAAATTCTATTGGATTCTACTGGAAAAGGGGGAGGGGGTAGAGGAAGGGGAAAGAGAAGGGAAGAAGGGACTATTTAAAGGGGAAGGCAATGGTATAAGTGAAAATAAATTGAAAATTAAATTTTAAAAGAAAAGTTAAAAAAGGAAAGGGAGGGGCTGGGCCAGAGCAGCCCAAGATGACCAACTTCAAGGATTGGGTGTCAGATGAGAAGGTATGGATAGCTGCCAAATTCATAACTCATGCTCCCCCAGAAGAATTTAATGAAGTGTTTAATGATGTCCAGTTACCACTTAACAATGACAATCTTCTCGGGGAAGGGGCAGCTCATGCATTTGCCCAGTATAATATGGATCAGTTCACTCCAGTGAAAATAGAAGGATATGATGATCAGGTCTTAATTACAGAACATGGCAACCTGGGTAGTGGCAGGGTTTTAGATCCAAGAAATAAAGTTTCCTTTAAGTTTGATCACTTATGGAAAGAAGCAAGTGACCCCCAACCTGAGGACATAGATGGAGCTCTGAAATCAAGGAGGGAATCCTGTGACAGTGCATTAAGGGCCTATGTGAAAGATCATTATTCCAACAGCTTCTGTACTGTTTATGCTAAAATTATGGATGGGCAGAAGACTATTATTGCCTGTATTGAGAGCCACCAATTTCAGCCTAAAAACTTCTGGAATGGTCGTTGGAGATCAGAGTGGAAGTTTACCATCACCCCACCTACAGCTCAGGTGGTTGGAATGCTAAAGATTCAGGTTCATTACTATGAAGATGGTAAAGTTCAGTTGGTTAGTCACAAAGATGTACAGGATTCAGTAACTGTTACTGATGATGTACAAACTGCCAAGGAATTTATTAAAATCATAGAACATGCTGAAAATGAATATCAGTCTGCGATTAGTGAGAATTATCAGACAATGTTGGACACCACATTCAAGGCCTTGAGCAGGCAGCTTCCAGTCACCGGAACCAAAATCGACTGGAACAAGATACTCGGCTACAAGATTGGCAAAGAAATGCAAAATGCTTAAGTCTGGATGTGAAATTCGCTGATTGTAACATGCAAAAAAGAAGAAGGGGGGAAAAAAAAGGAAAGGGAGTAAAGCTTTGGTGAGGAGGCATAAGAGGAAAGAAAAGAGAAAAATATAAATGGGGAAAGACAGCATGAAGGAAAATACAGAATTAGTAATCTTAACTGTAAAATGTAAATGGGATGAACTATCCCATAAGTCAGAAATAGATAGCAGAATGGATTAAAAACCAGAATCCTATAATATGTTGTTTACAAGAAACACATTTGAAGCAGAGAGATAAAAAAAAGAGTAAAAGTAAAAGAATGGAGCAAAATATATTATGCTTTAGTGAAGTAAAAAAATCAAGGGCAGCAATCCTGATCTCAGATAAAGCAAAAGCAAAAATCAACCTCATTAAAAGAGGTAAGGAAAGAAACTACATCTTCTTAAAAGGAAGCTACATTATTATTAAACATGTATGACCTAGTCATATAACATCCAACTTCCTCAAGGAAAAACTGAGTGAATTACAAAGAGATATCGATAGCAAAACTTTAATAATAGGGGATCTCAACCTCCCTCTCTCAGGACTAGATAAATCTAACTACAAAATAAATAAGAAGGAAGTTAAGAAGGTAAATAAAAATCTTGAAAACTTAGAAATGATAGATCTCTGGAGAAAACTTAATGGAGATAAAAAAGAATATATTTTTTTCTCTGCAATACTTAGCACCTATGCCAAAATTGACTATGTATTAAGGCATAAAAGCCTTATAATCAAATGCAGAAAGGCAAAAATAATAAATGCATACTTCCCAGACAATGATGCAATAAAGATTACATGTCATAAAGGGTAACAGAATGAGCCAAAAATTAATTGAAAACTAAATAACTTAATTTTAAAAATGAGTGGATCAAACAGCAAATCAAAGAAATGATCAATAATTATATCAAGAAAACGATAATAATGAGACAGCATACCAAAATTTATGGGATACAGCCAAAGTAGTTTTGAGGGGGGAACTTAAAACTCTAAATGCTTATATGAATAAAATAGAGATCAATAAATTGCGTATGCAACTAAAAAGAAGCTAGAAAAAGAACAAATTAAGATCCCCAATTAAATACCAAATTAGAAATTCTGAAAACCAAGGGAAAGATTGAAACAGAAAGCAAGAAAACCATTGATCTAATAAATAAAACGAAGAGTTGGTTTTATGAAAAAAGTCAATAAAACAGATAAGCTTTTGGTTAATCTGATTTAAAAAAGAGAGAGAAAACATCCAAATTAGCAGTATCAAAAATGAAAATGACAAACTAACCACCAATAAGGAGGAAATTAAAGAGATAATTCAGAGCTAATTTGCTGAATTGTATGCCAATAAATTTGATAAACTGAATGAAATGGATATTTACAAAATACAAACTGCCCGGATTAACAGAACAGGAAATAATATAGCCTCATTTCAGGAAAAGAAACTGAAGAAACCATCCATAAACTCCTTAAGAAAAAGTCTCCAGGTCCAGATTGATAAATCAAATCTACCAAACATTTAAGGAATAATTAATTCCTATTCTATAAAACTGTTTAAACATAGGAGAAGGACTTCTGCCAAATTCATTTTATGATACCACTACGGTGTTGAAACCTAAACTAGGAAGAACCAAAACAATGAAAATTATAAACCAATCTCCCTAATGAACACTGATGAAAAAATCTTGAATAAAATTTTAACAATGAGATTACATCAAGTCAATACTAGGATAATATACTATGATCAGGTAGAATTTATAGCGCCTGGACAGGGACGATTCAATATTAGGGAAACACAACATAACTGAACATATCAGTAGCAAAACAAACAGAAATGAAAGGATTATCTCACTAGGTGCTGAAAAAAACCTTTGCTAAAATACAACACCCATTCCTATTAAAAACACTGGAAAATTTAGGAATGGAATTTTACTTAAAAATAATAAGTAAAATCTATCTAAAACCATCAATAAATATTATCTATAATGGGGATAAACTAATATATTTCCAATATAGGGGATGAAATAAAGATGTCATTATCACTACTATTCAACATAGTATTAGAAATGTTAGGTTTAGCAATAAGAGAAGAAAAAGACATTGAAGGAATCAGAATTGGCAATGAGGAAGCAAAACTTTCACTCTTTGCAGATATGATGGTTTACCTAGAAAACCTGAGAAAATCATCTTAAAAACTCCTTGAAACAATTAACAAATTCAGCAAAGTAGCAGGGTATAAAATAAGCCCATATAAATCATCAGCATTTCTAAATATGAACAATAACACCAAAGAGAAAGATAGAGAAATTCCATTTAAAGTAACTATAACACAATAGATGTATATTTCAACCAAACAATATTTTCCTTAGTAATTACGTAAAAAACAGAAAAGTAAAATCTCCTTGTAAATAAGCGCAATTTACAAGTCTTAGGTGCTTCTTAATAATTACTAGACATCTCCCAAGACTAAATTATTTTATACTAAAATTTTAACTTTTTAAGTTTCCTTCTAGTAGGACACGATATTCTTACTGCTTAATCAAATTGGCATCCACTTTTCTGTCCAGGATTTTTTTGGTAATCATTAAGTTTGCCTATAACATTTTTAAAAATGTGGCATTAAATGTATTTATCATTAATCCTAAAAAAAATAAAGTAACTAAAGACAACATTAAATAATTAGAAATATATCTCCCAAGATAAACCCAGAAACTGTATGAACACAATTATAAAGCATTTCTCACCCAAAGTCAGATCTAAATAACTGGGAAAATGTCAATTGCTTTTGGTTAGGTTGAGCTAATATAATAAAATGACAATTCTACCCAAATTAAACTATTTATTCAGTGCCATATCAAACAAACTACCAAATAATTATTTTACTGAGCCAGAGAAAATAGTAACAAAATTCATCTAGATCACAAAAGGTCAAGAATAGCAAGGGAACAGATGAAAAAAAAAATGTAAAGGAAGGTGGCCTAGCTCTCCCAGATCTAAAACTATACTATAAGGTGGCAGTCATCAAAACTGCCTGAAACTGCTTAAGAAATAGAGAAATGGATCAGTGGATTAGAATGGATTCAAAAGAAACAGTAGTAAATGACTACAGCAACCTACTGTTTGACAAAACCAAAGACATGAGCTTTTGGGATACGAACTCACTATATGACAAAAAACAGTTGGGAAAACTGGAAAATAGTATGGCAAAAATCAGGCATAGACTCACATCTCACACTTTATGAAAATAAAGTCAAAATGGGTACAGGATTTAGACATAAAAGAGCCAAAGATAAATTATTAGACCGAGAAATGCTCTATCAGATGTATGGAAAGGAAATAAATTTTATGATCAAACAAGAAATAGTACATTATAAATTACAAAATGAATGATTTTGACTACATTAAATTAAAAAGTTCTTGGACTAATAAAATCAGGGCTGTCTAAATTAGAAGGAAAGCAGAAAACTGGGAAACAATCTTCACAACTATGAGTTCTGATAAAGGTCTCATTTTTAAAATATATAGAGAATTGATTTATAAGGTTACAAGTTATTCCCCAACTGATAAATGGTCAGAAGTTATGAACAAGCATTTTTCAAATGAAATTAGTTACATACAATAATATGAAAAAATGCTCTAAATCATTTACTGATTAGGGAAATGAAAATTAAAATATCTATGAGGTATTACTTCACACCTATCAGGATTGGCTAAGATGACAAAAATGGGAAAATGATCAATGTTGCTGAAGTTGCGGGAAGACTGGGACATTAAATATCGCTGGTGGAGTTGTAAACTGATCCAACCATTATGGAACTATGCCCAAAAAGCAATAAAACTGTTCATACCTTTTGACCCAGCAATTCCAATTCAAGGCCTATATCTAGAAAAAATCATAAAAAAGAAAAGTCTCACATGTTCCAAATATTCATATAGCAGCTATTTTTGTAGTGGCACAGAATTGGAAATTGAAGGGATGCCCATCAACTGGGGAATGGTTGAACAAGTTATGGTATATGAATGTTATGGAATACCATTTTTCTAAAAGAAACCATAAATGTTCAGACTCTAGAGAAGCATGGAATGACTGACAGGATCTGATGCTTGGCGAAGGGAACAGAAACAAGAGAACATTGGACACATTAACAACAACATTATGAGATGATGAACCTTGACAGATGCAAGCTCCTCTAAGCAGTTCAGAGAACTAAGATAACCCTTTTAGATCAGCTATGGACAATGCTATCCCCCATTCAGAGGAAGAAAAACAAAACAAAACAAAACAAATACATCTTTCATTATCTGATGAACATTATTCACTTTAAAAAAAAATGTATTTCTCTCCCTTAATCCTAATTCCTCATACAAAAATGACTAATATACATGTTTAATATAAATGTATATATAATATTAACCTATTTACTGCCAAGAGGAGGGGTGGGTAGGAAAGGAGGTTGGAAGGAAATCTTGTAATTTAAAAATATAAATATATGCATATGGATGAAGGTTGAAAAACTTTCATAACATGTATTTGGAAAAATAAAATATCAAGAGCTTTCTTTACTATCCAACTCTCACAGCCATACATTGTTAATAAAAAAAACCCCATGGCTTCAAAGGGGAATGTCTCCACTTTTTAGTATGCTGTCCAGATTTGCCATAGCTTCCCTTCCAAGAAACAACCATCTTAATTTCATGGCTATAGTTGCCATAAAAATCTGATACTGCTTCTTCTAGCTCTATTTGACACGAAGTGATGAAACTAGTTGTCAAGATCTTAATTGATTTGTTTTTTATTTTACTTAAGTTTTAAGGCAGTTTCTTCTCTCCTTTTACCCTCATGAAGAGGCATCTTAATTTTTCCCTTTCTGTCATCTTGGTGACATCATCTGAGTATGTGTATATATATATATATATATATATATATATATATATGAGATTGTTGATATTTTCCCTAAGAACTTTAATTCTGGGTTTTAACTAAGGAAAGAAGGAAAGGAAAAGGGAAAAAAGAAAAGGAAAGATCCATTCAACTAAAAACTCTAGAGAATAGCAAGAAAAAAAATAAGGTTTTTCTTAAATGAGTAATACAAAAGAAGAAAACAAGAGATACCAAGGCAATGTTTCATGCAAAAATGGGCATGAAAAAAGACAAAAGTGGTAGGGACCTAACAGAAACAGAAGGGATTGAGAAAAAGTGGCAAGAATGCACAAAAAAATGTATACAAGATCTTAACAGTACTGTTACCCAATATTGTGATTACTGGTCTAGAGTCAGACATCCTAGAGAATGAAGTTAAGTGGGTCTTACAAGCACTGCTAATAATTAGGCTAATGGAAGTGGTGGAATTCCAGTTGAACTATTTAAAAATCCTAAAAGAGGATATTAAAGAGCATTCAATATGCCAGCAAATTTGTAAAACTCAACTGGCCACTTGATTGGAAAAGATCAGTTTATGTCCCAATCCTAAAAGAAGGGAAATGCCAAGGAAAGTTCAAATTAACAAACAACTGTGTATATTTCATATAACAGAAACGTTAAACTTAAGATTCGGTAAATTAGGCTTAAGAAAATATGTGAACCAAGAATTACCAGAAGAGCAAGATTGTTTTCAAAGGCAGAGGAACTAGAGACCAAATTGCCAGCATTAGTTGGATTATGGAAAAAGCAAGGAAATTGCAGAAAAAAAACTACTTCAGCTTCATTGGTTACACTGAAGTCTTTAACTGGGGCAGGGGGGGCAGGAATCAAAATCTGTTAAGTCCTCAAAGAGATGGAAATATCAGATTGATATATTTACATCCTGAGGAACCTGTATGCAGGTCAAGAAGCAACAATTAGAACTGAACATGGAACAACTGATTGATTTTTAAGATTAGAAAGAGAGCACACAGGAATTTCTTTAATGATGTTAAAGTTAACAGGACAAGTAGCAGGGTCAACAAGTTTGACTCGTTAGAGAAAAATGGACAGTTCTTTTATAGCAAAATTTTGGACCTCATTCAGAAAGTCATATGCTAGGAAAATTTTCATTTGCAGGGTTCTCTCAGGATGGGGGTGGGATTCAAGGAGCATTTATCCCATGTTTTAGATAAGGAACAAGGATATGCTTTATCTAAGTAAGACAGCTGGGGTCAATCTCCAAAACATACTTACAATTCTCTATCTGGGACCCCTTGCTATACAACATCCAAGTTATGTATTATACTCTATCAACATCTGCCTCTAGAGAAAGAACTGATGACTATAAGACATATACACATTTTTATCTCTAATGGTAACCATCTCCATTGGCAAGGTAGAAAGGGAGGAAAAAATATGCAAAAAATGCATAGCAGGGAATAAAAGAAAACTTAGGAGAGTAACTTTGAAAATGATATGTAATCTTTAAAAAAGTTTTCAAGAAGTAAACTGAAATGCAAATTCCTGATCTTTTGGTGAATCATTTTTATGTTGTGTGGTATACATGGAAATGTTCTTTTTTCTTTATGTAAGTTCAAAATGAATTTTTTTAAAAAAGAGTTCAGTAAGGACAAAAGTAATGAACACAAATACATGTAATTTGGTCAAGCACTAAAACTATAATAACACTGACATCATCCATGTATTTTTTAATTCTGAAAAACAAATCTTCCCTTTAGAAAAACTGCTTCTGCCTCCTATCTCCTTCTAAAACCCCATTCCTTGCCTCCAGTCTCAGTATCAAATGGAATTTCATTTTGCTCACTCTTTTCTTAAAACTCCAGGATAGTGAGAGCCCACTAGAACTCTCTAGACTAGTCTATTCCAAAGCCCAGGGTATTCCTATTGTTCATTATATTTTCCTTCTATTCTGTAGACTGCAACTACGAGAAAGAGAAATTGGTTATCATTAAAACTGGATATCCACAATTTAAAATAAAGATTTTTAGCCCCTCAAAGGCTTTTTGTCTAACAGATATCATACCCAGCTACAATTTAGGACCAGGTCATGCCTATTTATAGAACTACATTAGCAAAGTTTTAGTTAGTAAAGCAAAGAATAATTTAAGAAGTGCTGTGAAACTCTGAGCACTACAATCTGAAAGTCTAAATTTGGGAGGACAAAGTGGTTCCTAAAGAAATGCTATGGGAGCAGTTAGGTGGTACAGTGGATAGAGCACCAGCCCTGGAATCAGGATGACCTGAATTCACATCTGGTCTCAGACACTTAATACTTG
This sequence comes from Macrotis lagotis, assembly GCF_037893015.1. NCBI lineage: Eukaryota > Metazoa > Chordata > Mammalia > Peramelemorphia > Peramelidae > Macrotis > Macrotis lagotis. The sequence goes on from NC_133662.1 coordinate 77,997,870, forward strand.
TCCAGCTGTGTGACCTTGGGAAAGTCACATAACCTGACTGCCTTACGAAATAAAACAAAATAAAATAAAAATAAAGAAGTTATTAATTGGTTCTGAATCAAATCATTGTCCTAACTCCACCCCTTTAGTGTTGAAAAAGTTGATGAAGGGCTGAATGGGGGAATTCACAAAGCAACATGTCAATCTGCCTTAGAATAGTAATTTCAAAATTCAGATAATGGAGTCAAATCCATTTTTAAACATTTTCACTTCAGCTGAAGCAAAATATATTTTGCTCCAACCTTTTACCTTTACTCTATATGTATCTCTCTGCCTCAAATGAGTTTCTCATAAACAGTATATTGTAGGATTCTGGTTTTTAGTCCACTCTGTTATTTGCTTACATTTTAAGGGAGAGTTCATCCCATTCACATTCAAAGTTGTAATTAACTCTTTATTGCCCTCCATACTATCTTCCCTCTGTTTGTATTTTTTCCCTTTATCCATATTCCCTAGTATTTTGTTTCTGAATACCACCACCTTCAGCATTTGCCCTCCTATAGCCACCCCACCCCTTTCTTTCCCCTTCCCTTTCTTCTGTTAGTTCCCCCTTTTCTCCCCGTCCCTGTCTTCATCCCCCCTCCCCTTTTCGTACTTGAAAGGTAAGATGTTTTTTAAGTTAACTGAGTGTGTGTGTAAGTTAACTTTAAGCCAAGTCTGATAAGAGGAAGACCCTAGTGTTTCTCATCTCCTCCCTTCTTCCCCTCTATTACCATAGGTATTTTATACATCTTAATGTATAAGATTTACCCCATTCAATCCCCTCCCTCCTACTGTCTCCTTCCTGTCCCCCTTTTTAAGAAGGAAGTGTTTTTAAATTATTCTGAGTCATAGAAAATCCTGAATATCCATCACTTCTGGCTAAGTATATTCTCTAGTAGAGTTACAATTCTTGAGAGTTATTAGAGTCTTTCTCCCAAGTAGGGATACAGCCAGTTTCATCCCATTGGATAGCAGTCTCATGGATGAATCATGAGTGTCCAGATAGAGTTACAATTCTTAAGAGTTATGGACTCTTTTTCCCATGCTTACTGGATAGCAGGGTTTTTTCCTTTATGTCCCCCCCCCCAACTTCTTTTACCTTTTCATGTATCTCCTGTTTGATGTATAATTTTTCTATTTAGCTCTGGTTTTTTCATCAGGAATTGTTGGAAGTCTTCCATTTCATTAAATGTCCATCTTTTCCCCTGAAAGAGAAGGCTCAGTTTTGCCGGATAGTGGATTCTTGGCTGCATTCCAAGTTCCCTTGATCTTTGATCCCTTAATGTTGATGTATCCAGGTCCTGCGCACTCCTTACTGTGGTTCCTTGGTATCTAAATTGATTGTTTCTGGCTGCTTACAGGATTTTCTCTTTTATCTGATAGTTCTGGAATTTGACCACAACATTCTTTGGTATTTTCATTTTAGGATCTCTTTCTGGAGGGGAGCGATGCATTCTTTCAATAAATATTCTGTTCTCTGGTTCTATGATATCAGGAAAATTTTCCAACACTAAATCCTGTAATTTTAAGGCTAGGCTTTTTTTCTCTTCAATGTTTTTAGGAAGACCTATAATTCTCAGTTTTTGCTGATGAGGTATTTTACATTTTCTTCTATTTTTTTTTGGTAGGCTCTTGCTGTCTCATGAAGCCATTAGTTTCCACAGACTCCATTCTTTTTTTTTTAGAGAATTTTCTTCATTTACCTTTTGCAACTCCTTTTCCAATTGATCAATTTGGTTTTTGAAAGAGCTCTTTCCATTTGACCAATTGATGTTTTGAGAGAATTATTTTCTTTTTGTATTTGCCCAATTGAGTATCTGAGAGAATTATTCTCATTTTGTATTTGTCCAATTGTATTTTCCAATGATGTGTTTTCTTGTTGCAAGGTGTCAATCTTCTCTTTGGTTTCTTTTCCCAAATTTTCCAAATGAAAAACTCCTTCCTTATTTCTTCAAGGAAGTCTTTTGGAGAGCAGATCATATTTTTCTCAGAGCTTCTAGGTCTCTCTGAACTAGGGTCTTTTCCTTCCAAGAATTTTTCTCCGGACCCTCCTTTCCACTGGCTTTTCTTCATTTTACTAAGACCCTGAGTTGGGGAGGGGCTAGTTCAAAGAGGTTTGGTGTTGGGATCCCTTGAGGCTTTACTCACTGAGTGTAATATCTTCAGCTGGCCAGTAGGGGGTGCTGGTTGCTTTCTCTGGAGTGTCTGTGACCTTGATTGAGGCCCTATCCCTTGACCTGGAGGGAGTGATTAAAGTTGTTAAATACTTGTCTTTGATCAACAGTGGGCTATACCCTGGGGTGAGGTGATCACACTCCCTATTTGTCAGGGAGATGGTTCTGCTACTTGGCTTTAGCCTGGGGCAGAGGTAGTCTGTAATTGTGTTTGTTCTGGGAAGAGGCTTTAGCTGAAATGAAGGCGCAGGGATGTTGTTCACAGCTCTCCCACACCAGAACTCCCCCTCTAGCCCTGCTGGTAAGCTCCTGAGGGTCAGCACCAATACCAATGCCTCTGCTCCCTAGCTGACCCAAGCCCTCCTGGTCAACCAGGCTCTAGCCCTTGATCAAGTCAGTCTGATTCTCAGGCCCTCAGGCTCTGGGGAGCCCCACCACTAATCAGACTAATCAGGCTAATCCAAGGCTAATCCAGGCTCCCAGGCTCTCACTGGTCCCTTGCTCCTGGCAGTCTACCCTCTGCACCCACACTCACCCAGGGATTTAGGAAGAGAATTCCTGAGGTAGATGCACTTTCTCCTGACTTTTCTTGACCAGATTTCTGTTAAGAGGTTTGTTTCATATCATATATGGGGGAAAATCAGGAGATTTTAGAACTGTGCCTGTCTTCTCTCTGCCATCTTGGCCGGAAGTCCATTTTTTAAACATTTTTAACACTCATCTTAAAATTATTTTTAATACCAGATGAACAATGGTTTTGCATATTTTGTCGCTACTTTTAACAGTCAATCTATTAGATATTGAGAGAAACTATTATTTTATCTTATATTAATAACCCATTACTAATTAGGATCCAGGCTTTATACTTCTTTATTCAGGGACAAGGCTCATTGGTGAGACTGGTCTAATCTTCTGGGTACAGGCTCTGAGATCTTGGGCAGGACTTCACCCAAGTTTGTTTAACATGTAAACAGAATCTAACCTAGGTGATTTCATTGCAGGCTTCTCTTAGGTTGAAGCTAGGATTCAAGAAGCCCCAAAGCATTAAGCCCAAGTCCCTGGTGACCCTCCACTGGAGTTTAGGATAACTGAGCTCATGAAGGAGAAAACCAACCAGAATGGTCTAGGTAGAGAGGAATTCTCTTGTCTAGATTGCCAGAGGCAGCTAAATCTCATAATCAAGTCATATTCTTAGCAAAAAGACCTGAATGAAAACTGTTAGCATACCTTCTCATTAATTTGTCCACCCCCTCAGTAACTGTTTACCAATCAGGATTGATTTTCATCTGTCAGGGAGATTTCCTCTTTTAAAAGTGTATTAAGGTACTCAATATCTCATTACGGTTCTTAGTTACTGAGAGAAATCAATGAACAATTTATTGATTAGACATCTAAGTAACAAATTATTATTATTACTTAACAAATTACTAATTACCCAACAACTGTCTTTCCAGATTTTCATTCCTCAGAATATTAGATAGTAAAATGCTGCTTTGCTTGAAGAACACTTATTCACATTCAGAAAACTGACATATTTTCCCATACAAAACACTAGTCTATTCCCATACAAAACATTTTGCTGAGAGTAGATACAAAATTTTTCACTCAAAGAAATCCCTTCCCAGTTTGCTGCCTATCATCTATTCTTAGACAAAATAATCAAAAGAGATGTCACATGTACTTCCTTTTTATCCTAAATATGTTATTGACTATGGTCCCCTTGATACTCACAATGTCCTTTGTATTACTATTTAGTTTTTACCCTAAGCTCTCTTGGCATCTTCGCAGTATCTCTGCAAAGTTTTGCTTCCCTTTGCAAAATTCTGAGAAACAAGTCTGACAGCAGGAAAATCTCATCTGTGTCACACACACAAACACAAGCCTTTCTAAACTTCTATTTAGAAATTTGTCAGAAAAAAATCATTTTTATTTTTCATTTAGGAACTTTCCTCTTAATTAGAAATGGCACCCAAGAAATATGACAAAACCAGTTCCTCATACCACCTCTCTCAATAATTAATGAATGAAGCATTTGCTAAACATTAACTATATGTAAAGCACTATATTAAATGCTGGAAAAATGAACAGAAAAAGAAAGTTTGGTTCTCCAACTCCCAGTTTCAAAGAGGAGACAATAAGTATGGAAGGTTTTAGCTAAAAGTCATTTAGAAAAGGTCCCATGATCCTTAGGGTACAGGTCAAGTAGATGATAATGCCTTTCCTCTATATCATTTAAGCCAATAATATTATATTGGTTTCTGGTGTTCAAACATTTGACAATGTCAAGGATTTGGGTGGCAAAAACTTTCCTCTGGGAGTCTTCAAAAGATGTCCTTGAGCATCTTTAGGAGCAACTGCCAGGTTATATCTTCATAGAAATTGCTACCCAGTTTGGTGATTGTATTTATAAACTAGGCTGAAAAAGACTAGAAGTACTGCTATAATAGAGTTTTAAAAATTCCTGGAGGAAAAATAATTTAAAGTAGAATATATGTGAAATCTTGGGTCTAAAATCTTCATATAAGGTTGTATTAAGAAAGGTGGATATTCACACTGAATTAACAATTATGTTTATATACAGAACATAACAGCACTTTGCTGATTTAATTTCCTTTTTTTAAATTTTTAAAAAAATTTTTATTTAAGGCAATGGGGATAAGTGACTTGCCCAAGGTCATATTATTAAGTGTCTGAGGCTGGATTTGAACTCTGGTACTCCTGAGTTGCCCCACGGATTTAATTTCAATTTCAATTCAATTTCAATTTAATTTCAATAAATTCTGTTAATAGATTGTAACATTAGTTTCCTTGTAGAAATTAACCTATAAGGCCTTGCTTTTGATATTTATACTATGTGATATTAGAGTGAAAACACTGGACAAGCTTTATGTTTAAGAGGAGTAGAAATGAAAGCTGGGTAGAAAAAAATCTTAATTATAATCTATAAAAATCAAGGAAAAATTTCTCTATTGATTCATCTCTACCCTCTTGCTCTTCTAACATCCAGGTACATTAATCATACTATAAAAATACAATACAAATATAGCATATTATTGACTGCCCTTAAGAAAAATTTTAAAGGCAAATCTGTTCTGCTACAATGTGTTTCAAAAATGTGAATCTGCTCTAATACTATTGACATTATAGGGAATATTTTGAATATGCAAATTTCTAGTATACTTTTGTACAATTTTTCCCAGCAGCAACACTTCACACTAACTTAGAAGTTGCAACCCTTCCAATACTTCCATAAGCAAAGTTCAGGTCTTTTTCAAGGTAAATATCCATATTTATTATAATATCTTCTGGTGCACAAGGAGCTGTTATGGAGAAGGGTTCCACTTATATCCCCACTCTTCCTTCCTTCCTCCATGGTCTCCAGATGGAAGTACTGCTTGCCAACCTTTTAATGCAGCCTGAGTCACAGGCAAAAGAGCAGCCCAAAGTCAAAAATCAGTTATTTATTTATTGCAGTATTTATATATTTCTTATTTTTAAAATAAATATTTATTGCTATTTTCTGTTTCTTACAACACCATAGTTCTATCCAGAACCGCCCCCCCCCCATTTCTCTCTCCTGGAGAGCCATCCCACCTAAAAACCAGTATTTTTTGAAGAAATAAAAGGGGGGGGGATGTCAAAACAACTGAAATGACACATTAATAAAGCTTAAAAATATGCAATAGGTAACACCAGTGGATCTCCTACTTCCACAAAGGGGTAGATTGGAAGTGTCTCCTCATATCCCTAATTTGAATCTTACTTGAGCTTCATAATTATGTTACATTTACTTTTGATTATTTTCTTTTTTGGTGTCTCATTGTTCTCTCCAATTCTATTGTAGCTGTATATATTGTTTTCTTGGTTCTTTTTACTTTACTATGCATCAGTTTATTTATAGCTTTCCAGGTGTCTCTATTCATCATAAGCATCATTTCTTTCAGCACAATAACATTTTTTTAAACGTTTTTTCAAGGCAAATGGAGTTAAGTGGCTTACCCAAGGCCCACAGCTGGGTAATTATTAAGTGTCTGAGGCCGGATTTGAAGTCAGGTACTCCTGACTCCAGGGTTGGTGCCCTTCCACTGTGCCACCTAGCCACCCCCATAATAATATTCTTATTACATTCATGTGCTATAATTATTTTTAGTCATTCCACAATTAATGGGCAACAACCTTGCTTCCAATCCTTAGCTATCACATAAAATGCTGCTATAAATATTTTAGAATACATGGGGACTTTTTAATTGATGGATTCCTTGGGTATAAACCTCTGTAATAAAGACTGGATATTTTAATCTCTTTATTTGTGTAAATTCAAAATAGTAGTAGCATTTCACAGCACCACCAACTATGTAGTAGTATGCTTAACCTGCCACAACACCTCTAAAGATTGCTGCCATTTTTTTTACATTTTTGCCACTTCGCCAGTGAAAGGTAAAATTTCAGAGTTGTTTTGATTAGTATTTCTCTTATTAGTAATCTGAAGTGTTTTTTTCATGTAGTTTGAATAATTTGAAGTTTTTTTTAAGAGTTATATGTTCCCATTATAAACACTAATAGCAACATTGGGTGATGATCAACCATAATGGACTTGTTCGTTTCTGGAGTACAATGATCAAAAAGACCTGTGATGGAAAATAAATACCATCTATATCCAAAGAAGGAACTATGGAGTTAAATACAGTCCAAGTTTACTACCTTCAATTTTTAAAAGTTACTTTATGTATTACGTTTTTTTCCTCTCCAATTTTTTTGTTTCAATTTTATTCTTCTTTCACAACATGACTAATTTGATATATGCTTAATATATTAACATGTAAAATCTATATTAGATTACTTTCTGTCGGGGGAGGGAGAAAAATGTGAAACTCAAAACCTTACCAAAAATTGATGAGTAAAAATTATCTTTGCCTGAAGCTGGAAAAATAAATAAATTATTTTTTGAAAAATGCATTACTTTCAAAGATGAAAAAACAAAAAACTAGCTGTTCACACCCAAAGGGCAATAAAACTCTGCATAACCTTTGATACAGAATACAACTACCAAAGAGATCATAATATGTACAATGCACAAAAATATTTATAGTAGGTCTTTTTTGTTGTGGCAAAGAATTAGAAATTCAGGGGATGGGGCGGCTAGGTGGCACAGTGGATAAAGCACCGGCCCTGGAGTCAGGAGTACCTGGGTTCAAATCTGGTCTCAGACACTTAATAATTACCTAGCTGTGTAGCCTTGGGCAAGCCACTTAACCCTATTTGCCTTGCAAAAACCTGAAAAAAAATTCAGGGGATACCCATCAACTGGGGAATAGCTGAACAAACTGATATATGAATGTGATGGAATATTACTGTTTTATAAGAAATAACAAGTGGCTGGATTTCAGAAATGTCAGAAAGACTTACATGAACTGAGGCTTTGTGAAGTGAGCAACATTGTGTGATGACCAATTATGATGAACTTGTTCTTCTCAGCAGTATATGGATTCAAGACAATTCTAAAGGACTTGTGATAAAACATACCATGCACATCCAGAAAAAGAACTATGTCGATGTAGACCAAAGAATATTATTTTTAATTTTTAAAATTTGTTTTATACTTTCCTCTCCCTTTTGTTTTGATTCATCTTTTAAGACACGATTAATATGGAAATATGTTTAACATAGTTATACATGTCTAACCTATTAATTGATGTCACAGGGAAAGGAGGGAGAAAAATGTGGAACTCAAAACCTTACAAAAATTGAAAGGTGAAAACTATCTTTGCATGTAGTTAGAAAAATAAACAAATTTATTTAAAAAAAAGCAAGTTGCATGTAATCAAGATTTGGGTAACCATATATGAACATATTTTTTTCTGATTTTCTTTGCATATGGAAATGCTTGCTTGTTTTTGGTATCTAAATGCAGAATAAAAATTAAGTTAAATTTTAAAAGAATTTAACTGTGTCCTAAACACTTTTCCCCTATAAGTTTTATAGTTTTTATTGTCCAATTTTGTGGGAATGCAAGTTGTGGTATAGCAAGAATGCTATAACTGATTTTACTTATGTTTTCCTCTACCCTATTCCATATACTGTGACAGCAGGTCTTCATTTAAAGGAAGCAATGGTCATGGCTCCATCAAATTCATTATGAAGATAGTCCCATTCTATGCACATTGTAGCAATATCAACACTCACAATGATGACAAAAATCTTTTTTAACTTACTGCACCTTTTTGTTGTTTTCAGAAGTTGGGCTGAGAATGGTTAGTTCTGGTCTACTTGGTTTAGGCTTTGGGGATTCACAAGAATTAATGAAATTCATGATGAAAGGTTCCAAATGCTGGCCCTTCTGCAGTGACACAGGTTGATAAAAAAAAATAATAAGAGATAGAAAAAAATAATTCACTATGCTCTCATTAGTCACAAAATATTTAGAAATAATGATTACTCACCTCTTTCATTAGTTTTCCTGGGACAGATTTTATAATTTTCCCTGAAATTTAAAAACATAACACTCCATCTTAAATCTTACCTGGTAACAGTCTGCACTTTATCACTATTACTTAAGGTGAATAGCTTCAAATGGTAATTTCACTTATCAAATAAAATTAGTTTCATTTTATCATTTACTTTCAATGGAAATTTACATTGGGAAGCAAAAAATTTATTTCTAAAGCTGTAAGAATTTTTTTTACTTTAACCACAGTAATTAATAAACCAATGCATTCAAGCAGAAGACAAACTAAAAAGAAAATTGGGAAATATTACAAACTTAAAACACAACTTATTTTATTTCAGAGGCAGTTAGGTGGCAAAGTGGTTGGAGTACTAGGTCTGTGGTCAGGAAAACCTGAGTTCAAATTTGATCTCAGATACTTAATGAGATGTGTGATCTAGGCAAGTCATTTAATCTGTCTGTCTCAGTTTCAAGTGAAAACTCTTTTTTGTAAAAAGCAGTAGCACCAGACTTCCCTAGTTGTTGAGGCTTTAAAAAAAAGATCATATTTGTATTTATGGTTGCAGGAATTTCTGAATTTTTGCAAATATCATATCTGACAAATTCTACTTGGATGCTAGAGAAGTTAACATTCCTGGGGCGGCTAGGTGGCACAGTGAATAGAGGACCGGCCCTGGAGTCAGGAGTACCTGAGTTCAAATCCGACCTCAGACACTTAATAATTACCTAGCTGTGTGGCCTTGGGCAACCCACTTAACCCCATTTGCCTTGCAAAAAATAAAAAGTTAACATTCCTCTCTGAAACATAAAAACCCCAAAATATTTCCCAAGCCATTAACTCTCACACAACTACTATCCACACATCCTTTCCCTCCTAGTTGGGTGACGAAAGCACTGAATAAGTTGAGCGCTTTATGATAGAAGCTTTTGGTTCTGCTTTAATAAATACTCAAGGTGTGGCCAACAGTTAATGTTTTTCATTCTTACAAGGACCTATGCAATTTTACATAGCACTTCTTGCCTCTCACCATCTACTCTACACTATTCTTTCATACCATGGCAGAGGGGGATTTCTTCTTCTGTATTTGAATAATCTTTAACATTTGTACTTGACTTCATGGATATTCACCACCTTAGGAGGTCTTCTCCTGCTTCTATCATCTGGTCCATCTTCTCTCCCTCTCATCTCATTCACTTAATATCCTCTACTTAAGTCCCCATACTCAGATTTTAAGAATTAAATCTTCTGCAAATGTATATTTTCCTGGACAATCAGATAAATACTATCTCTATTATTCTTATTTTTTTATTATGTAGAGTATACTTTATTTTTAAGCATATAATAAATCCAGTATAGCATGTCTTAGTTTTTTGCTCTTATTTTTAAATTATATATTTTGTTTTCCAATTACATACAATGGTAGTTTCTATCAAACATTTTTTTTGCAAGATTTTGAATTTTACAATGCCCCCCCCAACAAAAGACAATGATATAATCTTTACATTTGTTTCCATGATATACATTATCTCTATTATTCTTGGGGGTTTGGGGGTTTTTTTTTTTTAGATTTTGATAAGGCAAATGGGGTTAAGTGGCTTGCCCAAGGCCACACAGCGAGGTAATTATTAAGTGTCTGAGACCAGATTTGAATCCAGGTACTCCTGACTCCAGGGCCGGTACTCTATCCACTGTGCCACCTAGCCGCCCCCTATCTCTATAAGGTTTATAATTCTGCCTTTGTTAAACATATTTTGACTCATCACCACCTTTAATTTTTAAAAATTAAATATGAAAGCTTCTCTTGTATATCAAAATGAAAATACTACTAATAATAACTCATGTAACCCTTTACAATTTACAAAATGCATTCTTTACTATAATGTGCTCAGGAAGGAAAATACAATATGATTGGCGCATTTACAGATGAGGAAATAAACCAGAGATAAATGATTGCTTATTGTCACACAACTAGTATGTGTTAAAAGCTTGGACTGAATTCGGGTCTCCGTAATCCAAACATAACATTCTTTTTTTTTTACGTTTTTTTTTTTGCAAGGCAAACAGGGTTAAGTGGCTTGCCCAAGGCCACACAGCTAGGTAATTATTAAGTGTCTGAGACCAGATTTGAACCCAGGTACTCCTGACTCCAGGGCTGGTGCTTTATCCACTACGCCACCTAGCCATCCCATAATACAACATAATACAACATTCTTTATACCATATCATGTATGATTCTCCTTATTCCATTTCCCTCCCCTTCTAACCTAGTTCTACCTTCTGATAGCTTATTTATATTTATACATCAGTTCAAGTACTATAATTTCCACAAGTCTTTCTTATAAATTTTAAAAACTTTCTGTACTTGTCTATATCCATGCATAGGATTCCTAACATATACTACCTTATTACAGCAGTTACAACAAACATGTCTTAGCTTCATAAGTTGTAAAACCCTTGAAGACAAGGACCATATCTTACATCCTTTGTTATCTTAAAAGTTATTTGCATACAGAAGACAGTCAATAAATATTTGAAAAAAAAAATATTTTTTTTTCATTTTTGGCTACTTTTTTCCAAGAAAAGAGAACCATGGAAAGCATGGGAACTGAAAGACATAATTTGGAGATTTAAAGAAAAGAGGAGTACAGAGGAGTGATGGATGTCTCATTTTAAAGGTCTAGGTGCATAAGAAGGGGACAGATTCTGAAACCTTTCTTCCCTCCCTTTAAAGACTAAATTACTTGTGCAAATAACTTGTGCACTTGTTAAATTCATTTTTCAATTTCATACTAAAGTAAAAACACTTTTTTTTTAGGTTTTTGCAAGGCAAATGGGGTTCAGTGGCTTGCCCAAGGCCACACAGCTAGGTAATTATTAAGTGTCTGAGACCGGATTTGAACCCAGGTACTCCTGACTCCAAGGCTGGTGCTTTATCCACTATGCCGCCCCGTAAAAACACTTTTAAATGATGCAGCTGGCATAACTTTTATGAACGCGATTTCAAATAGCTTATTTGAGTTGGAAGTTTTACAATGCAACATTCGTGATGTATCATAGAGCACACATTTAGCAATAGAGACTACTCAAATAGTTCCAAATATCACTTTCAATTAACAATCTGTTCCAGATCATATATAATCCAACATGATCAGGAAAACAATACAGCTGGGTTTCATAATACTGCAAAAAAAGATTACAACAGAGAATTTTCAATTAAAAGCTATGGTTGGAATGATTTTAAACACTCTGGCCTCCAAATATTCAAACATCAAATTATTTTTCAAGTCATTCACTGACTTGAGTCGACTTTGCCACTGGCAACTTTACTTGACTTTTCAAAAATAGAGGAAATTTAAACTTTATAAATTTTTGTGATTTCATCTTTAAAATTGGGCAACCGACATACCATGGAATAAATACTATGCAGTAGTGTTTTTTATAATAATAATAATCCATTAAAGATATACTGAAACTTGAAACTTAAGGTTTATTAAATCCAAATTTTTTCTCCTGGAAATTCTAAATCATTCATGAAAAAGCAAAACCAAGTATAAATACTGATTCAAAGCAGGAAGGATTTTCTAGAAAAATACTAACTCACAACGACCTATATGAATGTATTTATTACATAAAGTCAATGGACAATTTTAATTTATTTAAATAAAATTCTTCTACACTAAATACTGAGATACCACTAAATAAATCTAAGCACATTTTGCAGATGTGGAATCTGAAGCACCCCAAAATATAATTTTAAAGTAAAGTATAACTTAATTCACTACAAACTATACCAAACGTCATTAGATTTTAGGACAAAAGAATTCCTTAAAATTCAAAATAAAGAATTAAACAATCTAACAATTTAATCAGTATAAAAATTTGAATCTTGACACTCACCAAAGGTTAAGAAGTCCAGGTTTATTAGGCAGGACAGAGTAAAATTCCAGAGTGAAGACATTTGTGGCCAGTAATATTTATCATTAAACTATATGCTCAAATGTGAAAAGCTCTGAAAACATTGCTTCTTTAATTCCCTTACATTTAAATTTAGAAAGAATGAGGACATAAGACCTAAAATGATCTAAATTTTTACAAGAGTTGATAAGGACAGATTACTAATGTAATCAGAACCCAAATGACACATGGCTTGAAATTCTTTTTTTCCTTGGTTTTTGCAAGGCAATGGGTTAATTGACTTGCCCAAGGTCACACAGCTAGGTAATTATTATTAAGTATCTGAGTCTGGATTTGAATTCAAGTCCTCCTGACTCCAGGGCCAGTACACTATCCCTTGCACCACCTAGCTGCCCCACAACTTGAAATCCTTAAGTTTGGTACTATTCTTAAATTTGGTACTAGAATTGGAAGACAGGAAGCTTACAGAAATTTTAAAGCATAGGAGTAATAAGCACTATGTACTTTTGAAGATAGCCAGAATCTATATGTAAATATATTTGTTCAAGTTAAATGATCAAATTGTTACTATTACTAAAATAGATACTTTGCCTTAAAGGTTTATAGAATACGTTCCTCATAATGCCTTGAAGTAGGTAGTAAATGTAATAATGTTAACATTTTATTGATGAGAAAAATGGGACTGAGGATACATGACTTGCACTATCAGAACTAATAAGTCTCTGAGGTAGTGTCTGTACCCAAGACTCTCATGATATAAAGATCAGCACTCTTTCTACTATATCAATATAGTCTCTTCTGAAATCTCAAAGAAACTTATAAACCCTTAATTGCTTATCAGTTGGACCACCTATTTTAATTTGGTTTAGTTTGGTTTTTAGTGAGGCAATAGGGTTAAGTGACCACAATAATGATTTTTAATTGACTTACCAAGATTTACATCAGGAAGTATCTTATCCAGAAACTGGGTCTCACCACCATTTGGAGAGAGAAAATCTGCCAGAAGTTGGCTATTACTCAATTCTGGATGTTGCAGAAGTTTCTTTAACGAAAAAGAAGGAAGAAGTTTAGTTATACCAACTAATCATGTTCTTAAAAACTATAGAAAAATTTAGAGTAACATAGACTATTTAAAAAATAGCAGTCTGCTTCAATCTCATGGGAAAGTCAGTACCGTACCAATGATAAAAACTCCAATCCTATTGTACTGCACTATTAACTTCTGGTATTCACCTAGAAAAATGGGATCAACAAGAGCACCTTATCTTTTATATTATTTGGGTTTCCTCAAGTCAAAGTAGTTTGTAAAAACAAAATGTTACATAAACATCAAGTGGTGATCGTCTTCAAAGAAACAGATCATCAATGAGATAATGCATCAACTGAGAACATTTTCATAAAAATAAAAGTCAACTTCAAAAGCAACAATGTCAAACAATCTTGCCTAGGGAAAAGAGAGACTGATCAGTGATTTTACTGGTTTAGGAAATGTCTAGGTAAGGAAGCTCCCTCCACAAATGCAAGTCAACGTACTCTCTGAAATTTATAGTTTAAGTGAGCTGCCTCAAGCACCAAGGGAGTAAGTGATTTGCCCAAGATCATGTAGCTGACATCTGTCAGAGGTACAACTTAGGGTTCTTGGCTTCCAGGTCAACTCTCTTCTATCCATTAAGTCCACTGCTTCTTGAAAACTATGTACCATTTAAATGTTTCAAAAAAGATATGAAATAGGGGCGGCTAGGTGGCGCAGTGGATAGAGTACTGGCCTTGGAGTCAGGAGTACCTGAGTTCAAATCCGGCCTCAGACACTTAATAATTACCTAGCTGTGTGGCCTTGGGCAAGCCACTTAACCCCACTGCCTTGCAAAAGCTAAAAAAAAAAAAAAAGAGAGATATGAAATGGGGCAGCTAGGAAGCACAGTGGATAGAGTACCAGCCCTGGAGTCAGGATAACCTGAGTTCAAATCCCATCTCAGACACATAATAATAACCTAGCTGTGTGACTAAAAAAGATATGAAAAATGATGTTCAAATATGTGTGTATGTGTATGTATTTTAAACAAATAGTTGCAAGAAAATATTGAAACAATAGGCCAAAATGGAGATCTATGTGTTATGGACTCCTTTGCTAGGGATCAAACAGATCCTTTCTCAGAATCTTGTTTTTAAATATATAAAATACAGAGTATTAGAAAGGAAACCAATTACACTGAAGTAACAATGTATTTTTTCCCCATACACATTCACAGACAAGGGGTACATGGATCCCAGGCTAAGAAACCTTAAGCTGGAAAATTAGAACCAATAAGTGAAATCAGATGCATGGTTTTCAAAGTATGAAATATGATTTCATAAAAATAGTTATGAGTAAAAGATTAGAAAAAGTTTCTAATATAAGGAGTGCACTTAATATTAAACATAACATTAAAAAACAGAAGAAAAGAGGATGATGTTGTTCAACTATGTTTAGTCCTGTCTGACTCTTCATGACTCCACTTGAAATGGTTGACCATTTCTTTTTCTGAATTATTTTACAGCTGAGGATCGGAGGCAAACAGGGTTAAGTGTCTGGGGTCAGATCTGAACTTAGGAGAAGTCTTTGTGATTCCAAATGCAAAGCTCTATTGCCTCCTAGCTGCCCAGAAAGAAGTATAAGAAGGACTAGATAAAAGAATAAAATTAAAATATAACTAAAAAAAACCCTAAAAAAAAAAGATCAAGGATCAACAGAAAGGATAAGAGATGTTTAGCACTGAAAGATAAAACTTAGAGGGAATAAAATTGTTTTCAAGTTTGCAAAGAGCTGAAATATGTAAATAACAAACTTATTCAACTTGGCCCCAGAGGACAAAATTAGGATCAACAGTTAAGGTTTCAGGACTACTTGTCAAGCCATCTTCACAAAAAAGGGAAATGAGCTCTAGCAAGACCTCTTCTTCATGAAATTGTGCCAGCTCTCGGGGACTATTTTTCCTTTTCATAGACATTTCATGACTATCATTTTAATAATGTACTCAAGAATTTCTCCAGAATGGGAACTTAAGTTAACTGGTCTATATAATTTGCAGACATCATTCTTTACACCTCTCCCCCTTTCTTGAGTAAAGGATGCAAGGAAGGGGGGGGGGATCAGAATAACTGTCCTTCTCTATCATTCTCCACAATCTTTTAAAAATCACTAACAATAACCTAACAATCATATAAATCAGTCCTTTAAGGACCATGGGATGCAGTTTGTCTATACCTAGTAACTTGAAACTCTGCAAGGGATAATAGCTTTCTTATTATCATCTGCCTTAAGAACACAAGACCATGAATCAGAAGACCTGAGCACAAATCCAGTCTAATGCTTAATATCTATGTGAACTTAGGCAAATTACCTTAACCTCCGTGGACCTGAGTTTTCTCCCTAGATGTAAAATGAAGGGGTTGGATTAGATGGCTTCAAAAATTACTTCCAGGTAGAAGTCTATGGATCCTTTGACTTATCTTAGGGTCACCTCTCTCCTAAGCTTTTCTGTTCCATTTTTTCCAGTTTAAGGATTACTTTCCTTGACTGAGAAAAAAGAATCAAGAATTGAAGAGTTCTCTTCTCTTTGCGTCCACTATCATCATCCTTCCCACTTAAAACAGTAGATCTACTGACTTCCTCTAGAGGATTTTAGGTCACCTATCCAACTTTTTCTTTTCTTTTTCTTTTTGAGGCAATCTGAGGGTACACAGTGTCTGAGGCTAGATTTGAACTTAGGTCCTCTTTGACTCTAGGACTAGTGCTCTATCCACCACACCAGCTAGTTGGCCACATTTTTTTTAAAGAAAACTAAATATGCCCTCCCAAAATTTGGGGTGTAACTCATACTATCCCTGCTTTTCTTTCCTACAGTAACACAAATTTTAAAATGAAGTAGATTTCTAAAGTTCCTATCATTTTTATTTCAGCAACACTTCTTCTTTGTTGTTCTAAATCAGGTCCAGAAAAGTAGTTCCCTTCATCATTTTCTCTACCTTTTATATCACAAATGAAAAGCTCAGGAAACACATCACAAAAGAAAAAAGGCATGTTATAGTGGTAATGAGGAAAGACCCTTCAGTTATATGATATCTACTTGAACTCTATCACTGTCTAAAGCACAGGAAAAAATTTTTTGGTTTTTATTTTACTTACAAAAATGTAAAAGAAGCAAATAATAGGAAACAATATTTCAGACTTAAGTAGGTAGTACAGCTACTATCCACAATTTATAAATGAAGTAATTAATGTTCAGAGGTGAACTAAACTGCCCAAGTTATGTAAATCAGAGGCTAAATTTGAATTCAGATCTGACTGTCTAAAAACCAGCTTCTGGAAAGAAAAATAGATACAACATCTGAAGAAAAGAAGCAGAGAAGACCAGTAACTCACAGATGATACCAAAAAAGAGATAATAAGGTCGATATCTTCAGAGATTTAGGAAAAAAATGTTCAAATGAGAGGTAATAAAAAGAATCAGTTTTTCTCATTTGGAAAATGAAAGACTACAACATCGGTGCTGAATGAACCTTTTAGCTCTTCTGGACCACATCTCCCAACAAAACTTTGGAAGGGCCACATAGAGAATTTAATATTTATTTACGACTACAATGTAACTTATTACCAATGAGTATAATAATAAAATGTAATAATTCTGAAAGAATGGGCTTATGAGGGCTACACTCAGTCTGCAAGTCACCCGCTGGACACAATTGGACTAGGCAGAAAACCCTAACTCTCTCATCTGATGAATCAAATGCAATGCAAGAAGTCCAAGTTGACATCTTCCTTATCATCTCTGCAAATATTTCTATAGCATTTATTATTTTCCAAGCACTGAGCATTTTACAATTTTATCTTGTATGATCCCCCACAACAACCGTGAAACAAGTACTCTCATTATTCCATTTTACAGCTAAAGAAACTGAAGCAGAAAGAGGCTGGATGGCCAGTCCACAGTCACATACCTAGTGCCTGAGGTCAGAGATGATTCTGACAAGAATTACTGAACTCTGCGGATGGAAATCAGTATAGTCAGCTAATGGTTTAAAAAAAAAATGTTGGTAATATATTATAGTGGAACCAAGAAGGCGGCAGGAGAACAGCCTCTCTTAGGTGCTCTCTCCAAAATATTTCAAAACCTTAAAATTATGACTAAATTTTCGAGACAGAAACCACAGAAAAATCCAGTGAGGCAACTCGCCAGTCCAAGGTAACCTGAAACAGTGGAAAATAGTGGGAAAACTGTGTTCCATGATATGGAGGGGCAGCCGCTCCAGGGCGAAGGAACTTCAGCCTCCTGGGAACAGCCCCAGGGCCCCTGGGAGCACTGGCTCCCAGCAGCAGAAGCAGTTTCCTGACCTGCACTCCAGGGAATACCAAGCACAACTTGAAAGATCAGCAGGGAGTCCTCTGCCACAGTGAGCATGAAGCTTAGGCCCTCCGTGTGGCTATGGAATTCAGTGCAACCCAGGCTCTCAGCTCCTGGGCACTTAGCACAGCCCAGATCCAGGAACTGGAACAGGCCAATGGAGTCACCCAGCAGGAGGTCATTGTAATAAAGAAAAATCTTATGAAATATCTTAGCCTATTCCACCTCTCCTTTCTCTTACTCCCATTAGATTTCCCTTTTTATCTATTGACTTCATTTTTACACCACAATATATCTTCAAATTCAGTTTTCTCCGGTGCATCATCTATAAAAGCTCTTTCTACCTGCTCTATTAAATGAGAAGGTTGATATTAGTATTATCAGTATCATTTTTCTATACAGGAATACATGTAGTTCATCATCAAGTCCCTCATATTTACCCCTTTTCCTCCACTCTCTATGCTTCACCTGAGTCCTGTATTTGAAGATCAAACCTTCTGTTCGATCTTGTGGTGATTTACAGACTAGGAGAGCAGTCAGAGCCTAACACACTGAGGTCCTTGCTGGGGGGGGGTGGGGGTCCCAATAATACTTAAAAGCTCAGGAAGCACCCCCAAACTAGGCACAGGCTGGGGAAATGAGCAAACAGAGGGGAAAAAAAAGTAACTTGACCACAGACAATTACTTTTGTCTCACAGAGGGACAAATACTCAATCTGAAGATAAAAAAAGACCAAGCTGCTGCCTCTAAAGACTCCAAGAATATATAAGTTGGGCTCAGGCTATGGCAGAGCTCAAAAAAATCAAGTAAGGGAGATAGAATAAAAATTGGGAAAAGAAATGAGATGCAGGAAAAACAAGAAAACTTAGTCAGCAGTAGTCAAGGAGATGCAAAAAAAT
The DNA here is from genome assembly GCF_037893015.1 of Macrotis lagotis. Lineage (NCBI taxonomy): Eukaryota > Metazoa > Chordata > Mammalia > Peramelemorphia > Peramelidae > Macrotis > Macrotis lagotis. The sequence continues at coordinate 78,016,706 of NC_133662.1, forward strand.
GGGGGAAAAAAGTAACACGTTAAAAACCAGCATAGGTCAAATGGATAAAACAAAGCAGAACTGGCCAGATGGAAAAGGAGATAAGAAAGCTCTCTGAGGAACAAATCCTTCAGATGTAGAATGGAGCTAAAGGAAGCTGATGACTTTGTGAGAAATCAAGACGAATAGTTCAATACCAAAAGAATGAAAACTTAGAAGAAAATGTGAAATATCTCATTGAAAAAACAAATGATCAGGGGCAGCTAGGTGGTGCAGTGGATGAAGCAGTGGCCCTGGAGTCAGGAGTACCTGTGTTCAAATCTGGTCTCAAACACTTAATAATTACTTAGCTGTGTGGCCTTGGGCAAGCCACTTAACCCCATTTGCCTTGCAAAAAACAAAAAAACAAATGATCTAGAAAACAGATTCAGGAAAGATAATTTAAAAATTATTGGGATTGGGTAGCTAGGTGGCGCAGTGGATAGAGCACTGGCCCTGGAGTCAGGAAGACCTGAGTTCAAATCCGGTCTCAGACACTTAATAATTACCTAGCTGTGCGGCCTTGGGCAAGCCACTTAACCCCATTGCCTTGCAAAAAACCTAAAAGAAAAAAGAAATTATTGGGATACCTGAAAGTCATGATCAGGAAAAGAGCCTTGATCTCATTTTTAAAGAATTCCTACAGGAAAACTACCCAGATATCCTAGAAGCAGAGAGCAAAATAGAATGGAAAGAATCCACTGATCTCCCCCAGAAAGAGATCCAAAAAAAAAATCACCCCCAGGAATATTATAGCCAAGTTCCAGAACTCCCAAGTCAAAGAGAAAATATTGCAAGCAGCCAGAAGGACACAATTCAAATATCATGGAAATTGGATCATCAGGATCACACAGGACTTAGCACCATCCACATTAAGGCCTACTAAGGCTTGAATATAATATTCCTGAAGGCAAAAGAGCTTGGAATGCAAGCAAGAATCAACTACCCAGCAAAACTGAACATCCTTTTCAAGGGGGAAAAGATGGACTTTCAATGAAACAGGGAAATTTCAAATGTTCCTGTTGAAACAACCAGAGCTGAACAGAAAGTTTGATCTTCAAGTACAGGACTCAGGTGAAGCATAGAGAGTGGAGGAGAAAGGTAAAATATGAGGGACTTAATGATGATGAACTGGGTGTATTCCTATATGGAAAGATGATACTGATAATACTCATATGAACCATTTAATAGAGTAGGTAGAAGGAGAGCTGAACTTGAATATATAATATATTGTAAACATGGAGTCAATGGATGAAAGGGAAATGTACTGGGAGTAAGAGAGGAGAGGCAGAATAGTCTAAGATATTTCATATAAAAGATATTTCATGTAGCTTTTGCAATGGTATGGAAAGGGGTACGGTGAGGGGGAATGAGAAAACCTTCATTCTCATCAGAAATGGCTCACACTCAATAGGGTATAGAAATCTAGAGGAAAAAGGAGAGAAGGGGGACAGGGGGATGTGGGTGATAGCAGAGAGGGTAGATCATAGGAGAGCATAGTCAGATATAACACATTTTATTTTTGACTTTTTTGCAAGGTGCTGGGATTGGGTGACCTGTCCACGACCACGGGGCCGGGAGGTTGCTGGGTCTCTCGGGTGGGATGTGCGCTTGGGGCCTCCTGGCCCCAGGGCCAGTGCTCTGCCCTCTCTTTCCACTCAGTTGCCCCACAGCACATTTTTGAAGAGTGACAGAGTGAAAGGAGAGAGAAAATAAAATAAATGGTAGTGGGGAGGAATGGATGGAGGGAATTTACAATCAGGAACTGTGGAAAAATATAGAAGGAAATTCTATGATGGACTTTTGATAAAGAAAGTGATCCACCCGAGACAGAGCGGAACACAGACTAAAACACATTTTTTTCTTTCTTTTACTTTATATCTCATGAGGTTTTATAAGTTTACTCTTAAGACTATTTTAGTAGTGTGTAAATAATAAATAAAATCTTGGGAATATATTACACATTGGGAACACCTACATATGAGGAATAAAGGAACCAGAAAGGAGGTATAAGGTGGAGGGTAGTCAGATAAGGATGAGGTTCCAAAAAAATCGATCTCACAATTATATATTTGGGAAAGGGAACTGAAACAACATTGATTCAAAGAAAACTTGGGAGGATTAATAGGACTAACAAACTTAATATGAATATAAAATGTGATTGCATTAAGAGGGGCATGTCTCTCCTATTAGAGGGAATACAGAAGTACTCAGTTATGGTCAGATCACATTTGAAGTACTGGACACAGTTCTGTTTATTACACTCCTCACAACAACTAGTCCAAATCTTAAAACCCTATAACAAACACCCTTCTCAGAAGAAAGCATTCACTGAAAAATAAAGAGACCATAATATTAACTCACTCTCTCTCTCTCTCTCTCTCTCTCTCTCTCTCTCCTCCTCCTCCTCCTCCTCCTCCTGAATTCTACTTTCCAAATCACCTCTTCAAGTTCTCTTTGCTTCAGTCTCAAAAAGTGTGCTTCTTCTTGTCAATGTAAAACCTTTTATCATGCTCTTGGATTCCAATCCCCTTCAATTTTTCCTTTTCAATTGGATCCTTAGGGGCAGCTAGTTAGTGAAGTGGATAGAGCACCAGAGTCAGGAGTACAAATCTCTGGCCTCAGACTAATAGTAATTACCTAGCTGTATGACTTTGAGCAAGTCACTTAACCTCAATGCCTTGCAAAAATCAATTGGACCCTTCACTGCTATCTTTAAATATGTCTAAATTCTTTAAAACAATAACCTCCTTCAACTCTACTATCTCTAAGTTACTATCGTATCTCTGGCATCTTTCATTGTCAAACTCCTAGGAAAAGCTACCTACACTCATTGCAATCACATTCTCACTCCCTTGCAATTAATAATTAATGATCAATCTCTCTATTGCTAAATCCAGTGGATCCCATGAATTTTTGTTAGTGCTCATACTTCACCTCTGCAATATCTAACATTGCTGACCATTCCCTTTGCTGAATAGGAGACAGAGAGAAGTGGTCACAACACAATCATCCTGTGACTGCCTGAATGATCTTCCTTATCTCTACCTCAAGATACACCTAATTCCCTTTAAGACCTAGCTCAATTACTATTTCCTTCAGTTCTTTCTTGTACCCAGTCACTCCCCCGAATTATCATTGTGCATTTTCTGTAAATATGCAAGCCTGAGTAAGCCATTTTCCCCTTAACAAAATATAACTCCTAGAGGATAAGGGCTGCTTAACTGTAGCAGACGAATCCCCAGCACAGAACAATCATATTAATTATTTATGACTAAAATGTGATTCATTGCCAATGAGTATAATAATAAAATGTAAGAATGCTGAATGAATGGGTTTTGGGGGGGCTGTATGCCTTACTCAGTTACAAATATTTGTTGATTAAATATTTTTAAAGACAGTGGCAAGCTAAAATGAATTCAGAAGAAATCAAGTCAGCACAGTGAGTGCAACTAGACACATAAATAAATACTACATGAAATTTAGGTCAACGACCTGGGAATATTTAGACAGTAGAAGGGGAAACAGAGGAGGAACATGACAACTATCTTCAAGTGTCTGAGAGCCTCTCATTGGAAAGAAGGCTTAAACTTCTACTAGGGGTACAAGAATGCAGAAATAGAGCTGTACCAGACCTGCTAGAGAGGAAAACTATAGCTAAAAACAAACGTTGCAATCAGAGCTTTCTAAAAGTATCATGGGCCACCAGAAGATCATGACATCACTGTCTTCAAAAGGTGCCCAGATCATCACTTCTTCAAATCAAACAATAACAAAATTATTTCTATATCCTATGCTTTATTAACTCCATTAGGCATCAGGGATACTTTATTAATCTATGCTTTCTTATAGGTGCTCAAATATATTTACCTTTCTATACTTCTGCTGCCTGTATTTGCATTGTTTAAGTTTCTATTAAGGTCAAGTCTTTTAATCGGAAATACTAGAAAATCCTCTATTACATTAAAGATCCACTTTTTTCTTTATAAGATTAAACTTCTCTTAACCAGAAAAGGTTTTTGTTTTAAACCTAAAACTTTTTGATCTCAGAAATATAGTCCTCCAAAGCAGAAATAAGTTCCAGTTCCTTCTCCATTATCTCCTAGCTGTGTCACCTGAGGCAACTCATTTAATTTCTTTGGAACTCAATTTCAGTGCCAATAAAACAAAAGATTTGAACTAAATGATTTTCTAAATTTACTCCCAAATATTAAATTGCAGAAATATATGATAAGAATCTCTTTAAGGTTAACTATTCTTCACTTTATTTACTTCTCCATTTGGAAACAACCTATGTATCCAATGACTGGGGAAATGGTTGGCTAAATTTTGGCATATATACTTAATGGACCACCATATTATTTTAAGAAATAACAACTATGAAAATGAAATATAAGAAGACTGTCACAACAATAATGAAGTGATACAGCAAAAAAAATTTTGAATTAAACTATCTGTAACCAAAGAAAGAATTGTGGAGTTTAAACAAAGACCAAAGACTACTGCCTTCAATTAAAAAAAAAAAATCTTATGTATTAATGTAATTTTGCTCTTATATTTTGATCAATGTATAGCATGGAAACAATGTAAAGACTATCAGACTGTCTTCTGTGGGGGGGTGGAGGGAGGGAAGCAAGGTAGGGGGAAAATTAAGAAATTTCAAAAAAAATTAAAAATAAATTTTAAATGCAAAATTTTGAATTCTGGAATATTATTATGTAAATATGGATAACAGCAACAATTACTGAAAGATGGATTTGAAGAAATAAAAAGTAAAGATTAGCATATGAAAATAAGCAAAGTAACTTTGAAATGCCAAAACTAATAGTTTTTAAAAATTAAAATCAATAAAATTCTTGGTTAATTGCTAATCTTTGTTCATTTCTAAGTTGATAACATGTAAACAAATTATTCTACTTATTTTTTATCCTTAGGAGAATAAAGATGATGATGATATATACCTGAAGATATTCTTGAAACTCTTCCCTCTTGGACTTTAAGAATTCATAGTTTTTAGGGCCAATGATCCTCTTGGAAGGAAGCTGAGCATCCGGAAATGTACCTGAAATTAGTATTTATTAAGGATTTTTTATCATATTTTGTATTTTTCTTTTAAAATATTTACAAATATTTGACCACATAAAGTTTATATTATAATAATACTTTATATTTATAAAGTAGCACTGTTTCTTCAAATAAGTTGTAGATAATTCAATGTCTATTTTTTACAAGATTACTCAGCAAGTATTATTAAGCACCCATGTATCAGGCACTGGAAATGCAAAGACAAAAATGAAATTGCTCCAGGATTCAAGGAGCCTTTACTCTCTCAGGAAACTACATATACATCAATAGTCTATACATCATAAATATTTGGTGGGGAGGAGGAGTATTCACCAGCAACTGAGAAATTAGGAATCGTTTCATATATGAAAGTAGTATTTAAAAAGAACTTTTCAAGAAATAAAAGGATTCAAAAACAAAAAGAAAGGAGTGAATTTCAGATATAAGATTCAAGATTCTTTTAAGATTCTATCTAAGAGGGGTGGCTAGGTGGCACAGTGGATAGAGCACCGGCCCTGGAGTCAGAAGTACCTGAGTTCAAATCCAGCCTCAGACACTTAATAATTACCTCGCTATGTGGCCTTGGGCAAGCCACTTAACCCTGTTTGCCTTGAAAAAAAAAAGATTCTATCTAAGAGAAATATAATCTTATAGAAGAAAGAGTAGAAATTTAATATAATAGAGGACTACTTAGTATTCCTGATTAAAAGACCTGAGATTAGTGGTCATTCAAAAATGAAATTTAAGAAATGATGTCTCACTTGTGTGACAACAGTTCAAGGTTATAAAGAGACTGAAAAAATAGTTTATCTATTAAAAACCAAAGAAATTAAGTTATAAGGGTACCAAAGATCTAATAAAGGACTGTGATAAGAGCTCAGAGTGCTAAGCATGACTGGTACTTCTACTGATCTGCAGGTGAAATCAATGAAAATGAGAAGCCACATAAGCTTTGGAGACTGAGTTATAATTTAAGTGTTACAGATTTGATAACAGAAACTGGGGGCACCCAAACTATAATGAAATCACTGCAAGTCAATGAAGTCATTAAAATGAATAGGAACCACACATAAAATGCATTTGCTTTACTATATTAGCAATATAGTAGAATTTCTTTTGTTTTATGATTAAATAAATGATTATGTCAAATAATAGCAAAAAAAATTAGTCACCTACTATGTGCCAGACCCTATACTAAGACATTCAAAAGATAAAAGGCACCATCATGAAGAGAGAGCAGGAAAAGATTCTTAGAAAAAATTTTTAGCTGAAATTGAAGGAACTTAAGACTAAGATGAGGAAGGAAGATATTCCAAGTATTGAAAACAATCAGTGAAAATGCCAAAGTCTAGAGATGAATTTTTGTTCAAGAAACAGGAAGGAGAACATAGTCACTTAATAGAAAAATAAAGGGGAGGTGTGAGAAAACTACAAAAGTTATAGATGGTAAGGCTGTGAGGATTTTGAATTCTTTTTTTTTTTTTTTTTTTTTTACTATTTATTTAAGGCAATGGATTAAGAGCAACTTGCCCAAGGTCACACAGCTAGGCAATTATTAAGTGTCTGAGGTTGAATATGAAGTTGGGTCCTCCTGACTTCAGGGTCAAGTACTCCATCCACTGAGGAACCTAGCCGCCCCCAGGTTTTGAATTCTAAACAGAGGATTTTATATTTGATCCTGGAGATGACTAGGAGGCACTGGAATTTACTGAATGGAGGGTGCTATGTTCAGACTTTCACTTTAGAAAGATCAATTTGATAAGTGACAGTAAGATGATCTGAAAGTTAAACACCTAGCAAGTGAGGTGATGAAGACCTGCACCAGGGTAGTAGAACTGTCAGAACAGAGAAGGCAGCATATATATAAGAAATGTTATTAAGGTAAAATTGAAAGGACTTGGCAAACCATTGGGGAAAAGGGGGGGGGGGGGAGTAAAACAGTGAGAAGTCAAGTTGTGAGTCTGGGAGAATAGGAAGTTAAGGAAAGGAAGAGGTATAAGGAGAAAGGTAATGAATTCCATTTTAGCCATGGTTCATTGAAAACATCCATCTATTACATCCATATAGACAGTCAGATGCAATTCTAGGGGTTAATACATATGCAGATCTGAAAATCAATAATAACTGAATCTATGAAAGTTGATGAAATTGTTAAGTAAAATAATATAGAGAAGACAACTCAGGCAGAATCCTGTCTTAACCCTGTGGTTAGAGAGCATGAGTTGGAGATTCAACAAAGAAAAGAAGCAAGGGAAAGAAATAAGCATTAACTAAAAGCACCATTTGGTGCCAAGCATTATGTTAGGTACTTTGCACAAATTAGCTCATGTAGTCCTTACAACAAGCCTGCAGTTTAAGGACCACTTAATTATTCCCATTTTACAGACAAGGACACTAAGGCAAATGGAGATAGAATGATTCACCGAAGATCACACAACTCAGCTCCTCCTAACTCCAAGCCCAGTGCTCTAACCATTGTCTCATCTGGTTTCATAGGAGACTGAGAAACAGCAAGACAGGTAAGAGGTGATTTAAAATTGTGTCATGAAACAGTGGAAAACAAATTTTCCCTTAAAAGAAATACATCTCCCATGGCTAGACAAAGAAAGTAGAAAGACCAAGTGACTTACTTCCTCTTCCTCCTGTTTCTACACCCTCCTTCCCCTACTCTTCTAGGTTCCCTCAGCATCCCATAAGGAGAAAAGGGTGATCAAGGTTAACAGGTTGCTGACAGATCATGAAGAATGAAGACTGGAAAAAGGCCATTACATATAGGAATCAGTAACCAAAGATATCATTGGTACTTCTGGAGAGAATAGTTTCAGTTGAATGATTAGTTGAAAGCCATTCTCAAGAGAGTAAAGAGGAGAGTGAAGGTCAAGAAAATGAAGGTCCACAATTGTGGATATATATGGAAAACATTTTCAAAAAGATTAGTCACAAAAGGAGGAGAGATATGTAATAACTAAGCAAGGACTGATAAACTGAGGGCTTTGTGAGGAAGGGCAACACCCAAGCATGTTACACACACACACACACACACACACACACACACAAACACAGAGAGAGACAGACACAGGGAGAGAACAAAGGCTAAATGAGAGCAGAGAAAGAAGAGAACATAATACACCAGAGAAAATGAGATGGAATGCACCTCTTGCCCATATAAAGGGTTTTGCCTTGGCAAAGATCAGGATCACTTTGCATGTGGGAAAGGGATGAAGATGGCAATAGTGGCAGGAGGCATACAGCAATATGAGATGTTGGGGGGAAGGAAGAAGCTTTCAGTAAATGACCTCAATTCTGCAAGGTTCTCCAATGAGGGGATGGTGAAAGGGAAGGAGAAAATTAAGGGAGATTTGAAGACAGATGAAAATGTTTGGAAAAGCTGCTGCAGTGAGTAGGTTAGTAAGTAAAGAAAGTGTAAAAGGAGTGGCCACAACTGTATCAATATCATACTCTGTGCAGCTGTGTTGTCCTGTGAATGTTCAGTTGCTTAGGTAGAAAATGTTTTGTATGGAGACTCAAGAAGTAGAATGGTGAGAAGGAAGAATTTATTTCCCTTCACAAGGGTAATCCCTAGGAGGAAATTGGAATTAACCCTGTGATGCAGTCTATCTATGGGGACTGCTGGTTTAAATGCAGGTTAGAAAGAATGAGCCAAACAGAGAATGAGAACAACACTGTCACATACTTTGTGAAAGAGGAAATATACAAAGAGATCTAGTGAAACACAAGCATAAAGATAACCACTGATAAAACAAAGAGATGGGAGAGAAATGTGAAGAGCACAAGAAGACCAGCAGAAATCAATCAACAAATATTTATTAAGTATACATAATGTGGGTCCCTAGGGGGCGAAGTGGACAGAGCACTGGCCCTGGAGTCAGGAGTACCTGGGTTCAAATCCAGTCTCAGACACTTAATAATTACCTAACTGTGTGACCTTGGGCAAGCCACTTAACCCAACTGCCTAGCAAAAATAAAAAAAAAAGTATACATTATGCTCCAGGTCCTGGAAGAGGAATAATGAAGCTGGAAAGGCTGGTCAGAAAGGTTTTAAAAGCTTATATTTTAATCCTATAGGCAAAAGTGAACCAATGGAATTTATTGTAAAGAGAGATGAATGGTAAGATCTCTATTCATAGAAAACTACTTTCACAGTTTGAGAGAAGCTGGACAGGAGCAAGGTAAGACTAAAGGTCAACAGTTCAGTCCAATTTGGTGGCTGTAGGGTGAGGTTTTGAAACCTTTGAGTTTCACTTACAAATTCTCAGACAGGGGGGCAGCTCGGTGGTCCAGTGGATAGAGCACCAGCCCTGGAGTCAGGAGTAGCTGAGTTTAAATCCAGTCTGAGACAATAATTACCTAGCTGTGGTGGCTTTGGACAAACCACTTGACCCCTTGCAAAAACTAACAAAACAAAACAAAACGAATTCTCAGTCAAGTGCTTTAGAAACAGAAGAGGGGGAAAGACTCCTTCAGTTATGGCTATCTAGAAAGGTGATGATTTGAACTAAATCTCAAAGAAAGGAATCTGAATGTCAGAGATGAGAGGGTAGTATCTAAGGCACAAAGGAAACAAGCAATGAGGTAGAAAACAGACTTTTAATCTTCTCTCCTTGGGAGATTTTTTTTCCTAACTCTTACATGAACTTAAAAGAAATTTCTATCTAGGTCTATTTGTCACTACCATAGCCAAAAGGAACATCCAAAAAATGATTCAAATATGTAATTTTTGTTTCATTATATTCAAAAGTCCTTTAAGACCTAAATTAAACATTTCTAGCAATAACTGTGAAAATACTCACTGAAAATAGTAGAGAGATATATACACACATACACATAAAAATTTTATATAGAGTAATAGCTTAAATATATACAAAATTTGTTACGTAAAGTTTGATAACAGCATCTCTTTTTTCTTCTTCTTTGAAACAAGATAGTCATGAAGAGTCATAAATTTCACACCCTAAAATTATCATTAAGCCTAAAGGAACAAAGACTTTGAAATGATAAAAAAAAGGAAAACATACCATGAAATTCTGTTAGCTTTGATTCAAGAACATAGAATTCAAGGTATCTTCGGTACACAGACCAATGCTCAGGTTCATGACCAACTGAAAAATACATAAACATTAAACAAGAAAATGATTTTTCTCGTTCTTGAAAAGGCATGACATAAAAACAGTGGTTTGAAGATATCAAAACCTTAATAAAGTTATTCATTTTATCCTATTATTTATATACCATCAATTAGAACTGAATTTAAAATAATTAGATAATAATGTAGCTAATCGATCAATTCCTGAGTTTTATATTTTATAAATACATACATTTTCTATTAGAAAATTACAACACTGGAAGAGACCCTTATGGAATTACATCATTTAGATTCTAAAATGTAGCTCTCTAAGGAGATAAGACTTTTTTTGCAAGGCAATGGGGTTAAGTGGCTTGCCCAAGGCCACACAGCTAGGTAATTATTAAGTGTCTGAGGCCGGATTTAAACTCAGGTACCCCTGACTCCAGGGGACAATGCTCTATCCACTGCGCCACTAGCTGCCCCAGAGATAAGACTTTTAAAGATTTCATAACTTTAATGGTTCTAGAGACATCAAGATATTTAGAATCAAATATTGTGGCAAATGAGAATCTATAAGGTCATAACATTCATAATATCTTATTTTAGATATGAGGAAACTGTGGCCCACTCAAGTTAAGTTATTTGGATAAGGTAGGTTAATTTGCTGACGCAAGTCTTTGGATACATTAGTCTAATGTGCTTTTTCAATTCAAATCTTCTTTCAAAGCATTTCATCATAGTAGAAACAAACTATGTGCTAGACTTATTTTACAGATTTGGATTAAAGTTAAAAAAATTATTTCCCCAAACAAAATGACCATATTGAATATAAAGCAAATATCAGTAATACTAGATGTCACATTGGACCTATAATCAGGAGTTCAACTCCTACTTCAAACATGTATTTACTGTATGACTCTGATATGTGTGTATGTATGTATGCATGTATTTATACATCACATATATATATACATATATGTGTATATATATATATGCTTTATAAAGACAAGCTATTATTATTGTTACCAAAATAGTTATGGATAAGTTCTAAAATATTTAGTTTAAGTTTAATTTACTAGAAAATATTTAAACTGTTATATATATGAAGTGGCATATTTCATTTAGGGAATAACCCTAGTTGGGTTTTGTTTTTTTTGGCAAGGCACTAGGATTAAGTAACTTGCACAAGGTCACATAAGTAATTATTAGGGGGCTGAGACTGGATTAAAGTCAGGCCCTCCTCACTTCAGGACCAGCGCTCTATCTAACTTTGCCATCTAGCTGACCCCAACTTTTTACATTAAAAAAAAAAATTGGTGTAGCTAGGTGGTGTAGTGGATTCAGTGTTAGCTCAGGAGTCAGGAGGACCTGAGTTCAAATTCAGCCTCAGACACTTAATATTTACTTAGCTTTGTGACCTTGGGCAAGTCACTTAACCCATTCATCTTGCAAAAATCATACATAAAAAAAATAGACATAAAGTTGAGGTTACCTGGAACTTTATTTAAAGGAAACAGAGCATAAGTTTGCAATTTAGTAAATTAAACTGCTGTAAAAAATAAAATTAAAAAGTAAACTAGTTCTTCAAAAGTCTAAATTTTAATGCTTTTTCTGGTGTTACTCTTCAAAAATAAAGAACATGAAAAGTGCTAAAATCAAGTGTAAATTATATGAACAATTATGTAATTAATTTAATAAGAGGGGCAGCTAGGTGGCATAGTAGATAAAGCACCGGCCTTGGAGTCAGGAGTACCTGGGTTCAAATCCGGCCTGAGACACTTAATAATTACCTAGCTGTGTGGCCTTGGGCAAGCCACTTAACCCCCATTTGCCTTGCCAAAAACCTAAAAAAAAAAAAAAAAAAAATTTAATAAGATTACATATAGTCACTCAAAACTGTCTTTACTAAGGGGAATAAATTCTTATGCCTTTTGTACAATTCTAATGGCAAAGATTTATAACTAAGGAGTACAAAGTTTTAGATAACCTTCCAAAAAGCAAGGTAAGGAAGTAATAGGAATCATAGTTTAAGTATTATGCATATAAGGGAGAAGAATCCAAGTGCTAACTAATATTTCCAATTACTCCCACCTCTTTAAATTTCAATCTACAGAAGCTAAAAAAAAACCAAAAAAAACAGAAGCAAGAAGTTCCCAGTGGGAATCAGCTATAGCATTTTTTTGTTTTGTTTTTGCAAGGCAAATGGGGATAAGTGGCTTGCCCAAGGCCACACAGCTAGGTAATTATTAAGTGTCTCAGGCCAGATTTGAACCCAGGTACTCCTGACTCCAGGGCTGGTGTGGTGTTCTATCCAGTGTGCCACCTAGCCACCCCAACTGTGGCATTTTCAATGGCACAAAACAACTACTTGATAAAATGCTGAGGGAGAACAGCAATAACAGCAAAATTGAGCAGCACTGCCCTCACATATGTACTGCAGGACTGAAGTGGATTTTGGCTACTGCCAAAAGGCAAGATCCAGTTATTCTGGGTATCCCCCCTTCCTAATCTCATTTTACTTTTTGGCAAGAGCAGCTCTTAAGAAAACCAGGTAGAAACTGATGCCTTAGAAGGAAAAGTAGTCTTCCCTGATCTCCATCTTACTCTCCTCCTGCTCTCCCTTACCCAAAACTTGCATGAATTTGAAGTACTCTTGTTTACAATGACTACCCCAATTCTTGAACCAAGTCTGGGGTGGAAGTTGCTTATCCTGCTGTAGTTACTGTTCACCCTCAGCATTTATCAGACCAGACCTGAAATATCAAAAAGAAAATACAGAGCAAAAGAGATAAGCTTTTAAAAACACGTATTTGACTATATCCTGTCAACTATAATTCTATAATAAATGGTTTGTGGGAAGGAATGTCTATTAAATGTATCTTGTGTGTGTGTGTATATGTGTACCTACATGCACACATACATATACATTTCTGTATAAACACACAGTCTATGTACTACATATGCGAAATTATATTTATTGATGATGACCATAAGCTCCTTTAAAAAAAAGAATAATGGCAATCTTACATTGCTAAGACAGTATTAAGTTATTTAGTGGACTCTTGGATCAAAAAAAAAAGACTGACAAGACAAATAAGAATCTACACTATCATTTTTGTGCTCTGGAACTAAAGCCTTACTATGCTTTTTAAACATGGATCAATATCTAAGTTTACAACTAGAATAATTTTCATTAATGTCTGATCAATGCCTGGAGATGAACAGAAGAATAATTCCACTTAATTTTTTTTTTTTTAGATTTTGCAAGGCAATGGGGTTAAGTGGCTTGCCCAAGGCCACACGGCTAGGTAATTATTAAGTGTCTGAGGTTAGATTTGAACCTAGGTACTGATTGAGCTGAGGGAGGGGAGTGAAGAGAGACTGCCAAGCTCTGTCCTCTGGCCCTGGAACAGGACTCTGGAGTTCTGACCACATTCAGATCCTGATCCCAGTCTAGCCCCCCCCCCCACCTCGGCCTGTGGCAGAGGGGGGCGCATATGGTCATTCACAGACCAAGAGGGAGGACAGAACCTCACACACTGAGACCCCTGTGGGAGTGTCCCAAAAGCTCAGGAAGCACCCCCCAAAAACAGGCATAGGCTGGGAAAATGAACAAACAAAGAAACAAGAGGAAGGCCATTGAGAAATATTTTGCAAATGAGCCCAAGAAGGATCAAAATACTCAGTCTGAAGATGAGGAAGCACAAGCTCCTGCATCTAAAGACTCCAAGAAAAACAGAAATTGGGCTCAGGCTATGATGGAGCTCAAAAAGACTTTGAAAATCAAATGAGGGAGTTGGAAGAAAAACTGGGAAAAGAAAGGAGAGAGATGCAGGAAAAACATGAAAATGAAGTCAGCAGCTTAGTCAAGGAAATCCAAAAAAATGCTGAAGAAAACAGCATGCTAAAAACCAGCTTAGGTCAAATGGATAAAACAGTTCAAAAAGTTATTGAGGAGAAGAATGCTTTAAAAAGCAAAATTGGCCAGATGGAAAAAGAGATAACAAAACTCTCTGAGGAGAACAAATCCTTCAGACAAAGAATAGAATTCAGGGAGATGGATGAATTTACCAGAAATCAGAAATCAATACTTCAAAACCAAAAAAATGAAAAATTAGAAGAAAATATGAAATATCTCATTGAAAAAACAACTGATATGGAAAATAGACTTAGGAAAGATAATTTAAAAATTATTGGAATACTTGAACGTCATGACCAGGAAAAGAGCCCTGACATCATTTTCAAAGAATTAATACAGGAAAATTGCCCTGATATTCTAGAAGCAGAGGGCAAAATAGAAATGGAGAGAATCCACCAATCCCACTGAGAAAGAGATCCCAAAAAACCAACCCCCAGGAATATTAGAGACAAGTTCTAGAACTCCCGAGTCAAAGAGAAAATATTACAAGCAGCCAGAAGGACACAGTTCAAATATTGTGGAGCTGCAGTCAGGATCACACAGGATTTAGCAGGAACTACATTGGAAGCTCATAGGGTTTGGAATATGATATATCGGAAGGCAAAAGAGCTTAGAATGCAGCCAAGAATCAAATACCAGGAAGGCTGAATGTACTCTTCCAGGGAAAAAGATGGACTTTCAATGAACCAGGGGAATTTCAAATGTTCCTGTTGGAATGGCCAGAGCTGAACAGAAGGTTTGATCTTCAAATACAGGACTCAGGTGAAGCATAGAGAGTGGAGGAGAAGGGGAAAATATGAGGGACTTGATGATGAACTTCATGTATTCCTGCACAGAAAAAGGACACTGATAATACTTATATGAACCTTCTCAGTTAATAGAGCAGGTAGAGGGAGCTTTTATAGTTGAAGCACAGGAGAAAGCTGAATTCGAAGATAAAATATGGTGTAAAAATGGAGTCAATAAGGAAAAAAAGGGAAATGGAATGGGAGAAAGAAAAAGGAGAGGGGGAATAGTCCAAGCTATTTCACAAAATAAGATTTTTTTTATTACAAAGAGCTATTGCAATGATATGGAAGGGGGGAGGCAAGGGGCAATGAGGGAACCTTTGCTCTCATCAGAGATGGCTAGGAGAGGAAACAGCAAATATACTCAATGGGGTATAGACAACTGGAGTAAGAAGGAGGGGGGGAGCAGGCGTAAGTGGTGGGGATGTGAATAAAGGAGGAGAGGATGGACCATGGGGGGACAGTGGTCAGATATAACACATTTTCTTTTTTTACTTCTTGCAAGGGGCTGGGATTGGATGGCCTGCCCAGGACCATAGGGCCAGGTGGATGCTGGACCTCAGGGGTGGTATGGGGGCGCAGGGCTTCTTGGCCCCAGGACCAGGGATCTGAATGCTGCACCATTCAGTGACCCTACAGCAGAGTCAGAGTGAAAGGAGAGAGAAAATATAGTACATGGTAGTGGAGAAATAAGAAAGGAGGGAACTGCGATCAGCAATGGCAACGTTGGAAAAATATGGAAGTAACTTTTGTGATGGACTTATCATAAAGAATGTGATCCACTCACAACAGAATTGATGGTGTTGGAACAAAGACTGAAACACATTTTTTGTTATTATTATTTGGGGGAGGGTGCAGGGCAAGTGGGGCTGGGTGGCCTGCCTGGGGCCACATAGCAGGGTGATCATTGGGTGTCTGGGGCCAGATTCAGACCCGGGTGCTCCTGGCTCAAGGGCCAATGCTCTGTCTGCCACCCAGCCACCCCTACTATTATTACTATTTTATTTTATTTTGGGTCTTTTTATTTTCTTCTTTATGGTTTTTGCAGGGCAATGGGGATCGGGTGGCTTGCATGTCACATGGCTGGGTGATTATTGGGTTTACAAGGCTGGATATGGACTCGGGTGCTCGTGGCTCCAGGGCTGGTGCTTCGTCCATTGCACCACCTGGCCATACCTACAATTATTACTATTATTTTTTTTAATTTTAATTTTTTCTCCCCCCTTTACTTTTTGCCCAAGCAAGTCTATCTATATTCATGGGGGGAGGGGTATTTTGTTTACTTGTAAACAAGCATATTTTATTAATGTAAAGCAAAACATTTGTACAAAATGAGAATAAAAAATAAATTAAAAAAAGAAGTAGAGAAAGATAAGGAAGAAAAAGAAAAACAAACAAACAAACAAAAAAAAGAATTCACTTGTAAATCCATCTGACCATGATGCTTTTTTTCCTTAGAAAGCATATTTATGGCCTGTTCAATTTCTTTTTCCAAAGATAGGTTTATTTAGATATTTTATTTAATCTTCTGCAATCTAGGGAGTTTATATTTTTTGTAAATATTCTTCAATTTCACTCAAGTTGTTAGATGTATTCACATATAATTGGGCAAAACAATACTTATATTTGCTTTGATTTCATCTTCATTATTGATATAGTTGTCTTTTCATTTTTTTAATACTAGTGATTTTGTTCTCTCTCAAAGTATATTTACCAACAGTTTATCTAATTTATTGTGTTTTTCCTTTTAGAAAAGGAACTCCTAGTTTTATTTATCAAATCGATGATTTCCTTATACTCGATTTTATTAATCTCACCTTTAATTTGTAAAATTTCAAATGTGGTATTTAATTGGGAATTTTTTAATGTTTTTTCTAGTTTTTAAGTTTATATTCAATTTATTGCTCTGCTCTTTATTTTATTAACATAATCATTTAAAGATATAAATTTTTCTCTGATTATTGCTTTTTCTACACCAGATAAACTTTGATGTTGGAAAAAAAAAGAACCTAGGTACTCCTGACTCCAAGGCCAGTGCTCTATCCACTGCGCCACCTAGCTGCCCCTTCCACTTAGTTTTTAAGAAGAATTGTTTATTTATATAATGTTTCCCACCTGCTCTTCTATCATTCCTCTCAACATCAATACAAAATACAGGAATTCTCTCCCTTTTCTCCTTTCTGTCAGTAGAGGAGGGATCATCAAAAAAGTCCACATATGGGATACTTATTTTCCAGGCAGCAAGATTTCGGGGTGTACTGGGGGTGCTAACAGCCTCTACTGGAGAATCATCTTCCATCACAACAATACCTTCTTCAATCTGCAACAAAAAATAAAGGTAATGTTAACATGAGTTAGTACAAATAAAAGTACAGCTTACAATTTATAAAGAAAATTGTTTTTGTTTTTTTAACAGATAATGATACACTGAAATGAGCACTGTACCCTTCAAAGTCATCCTCTTGAGAGGTTGAATGCTTAATGCTAATTACACTGTCCTTACACAAGCAATTTTAGTTCTCTTCTTTTTGTGTGGGATAAAAATCCACTTAAAAAAATATAGACTCCTCTGAGCTAAAAGGAAAGTTTAGTTTTGGCTTTTCTCGAGAAAAGGACATATTCCAAGTCTCACAAAGGTAGTGAAGATCAAGGAGCTACCCCGAGGTGAAAGTCAAGCAAAATTATATGGTCTTGCACAATTCCCTCCTCCCTAACCCCCACTCTCTTCCAACCTGATTAGTTAAGGTTTTCAGAGTTACAATCTTGATGTGAAAAATCTACCCAGCAAGAAAGAGAAGAATAAAAGATTTTCATAAAATATTACCTCACCATCCAGATGGCAAGGGTATCAGAAGATTTCTAATGACCTTCTGTTAAATGAATTAATGTCTGCATATGCAAGGTCTTCTAAGGAACTCTACTATCTCTTTAGCACATATCAAACAAGAGAAGGCAGGCTAATGTGCTCACAGTCTATTATCAAATAGGTGGCTAAGACTGAAAGGTCTCTTCTCTGGAAGTATTCTACTATTTCCTTCCCTAACAGAATCAATGCAAGGTCTTTCTGGAAATAGTCCACTATTTCACTGCCTAGCAGAATCAGGAGGGTGTCTGACTGAGAATGCAAGGCTTCTCTCTCTCTTCTAAGAATAGTCTAAGGGCAAATGGTCAAAGGATATGCAAAGGCAATTTAAAGATGAAGCGATCAAAGCAATCCATATTCATGTGACAAATTGCTCTAAATCATTACTCATTAGAGAAATGCAAATTAAAGCATCTCTGAGGTACCACCTCACACTGCTCACACTGGCCAATATGACCAGAAAGGACAATGATCATTGTTGGAAGGGTTATGGGGAATCTGGGACACTATTACATTAATGGTGGAGCTGTGAACTCATCCAACCTTTCCGGAGAGAAATTTGGAACTACGCACAAAGGGGCAACAAAAATGTGCATACCCTCTGATCCAGCAATACCACTACTGGGTCTATACCCTGAAGAGATGATGAAAAAAGGATAAAAACATCACTTGTACAAAAATATTCATAGCAGCCCTGGTTGTGGTGGCAAAGAATTGGAAATCAAGTAAATGTCCTTCAATTGGGGAATGGCATAGCAAACTGTAGTATATGTATGTGATGGAACACTATTGTTCTATTAGAAACCAGGAGGGATGGGAATTCAGGGAAAACTGGAAAGATTTGCATGAACTGATGCTGAGTGAGCTGAACTGTACACCATAACAGCAATGGGGGGGGGGGGGGGATGATCAACCCTGATGGATTGGCTCATTCCATCAGTGCAACAGTCAGGGACAATTTGAGGCTGTCTGCAATGGAGAATACCATCTGTATCCAGATCAAGAACCATGGAGTTTGATCATTCCCTTTAATTTAGGGGGAAAAAACCTGATATCTTATTGACTAATCTTGTTATCTCTTATACTTTATGTTTCTTCCTTAAGGATGTGATTTCTGTCTCATCACACTCAATTTGGAACAATGTGCAACATGGAAACAATGTAAAGACTGACAAATTGCTTTCTGTGGGGGGTGGGGGGAAGGAAGTAAGATTAGGGGAAAAAGTGTAAATCTCAAAATAAATAAAATCTTTAATAAAACAAAATAGTCTAAGGGTAATAGTCTGTCTTTGTTTTAATGATTTTTAACCCTGAGAGGACTTGACTAAGAATGTTAATTGTTTTGTTTTTTTTGCAAGGCAATGGGGGTTAAGTGGTTTGTCCAAGGCCACACAGCTAGGTAATTATTGTGTCTGAGGCCGAATTTGAAGTCAGGTACTCCTGACTCCAGGGCAGGTGCTCTATCCACTGCTTCACCTAGCTGGCTTCACCTAGCTGCCCCTGGAATGTTAATTTTTAACTCACTTTGGAATTAAATTTTGGGCTGAAGCAAATTCTTTTTTTTAGGTTTTTGCAAGGCAAATGGGGTTAAGTGGCTTGCCCAAGGCCACACAGCTTATTAAGTTATTATTAATTATTAAGTGTCTGAGACTGGATTTGAACCCAGGTACCCCTGACTCCAGGGCCGGTGCTTTAATCCACTATGCCACCTAGCCGCCCCTGAAGCAAATTCTTTCAACTAGTCTTCCACAATGCAAACCTGAGTCCTTGGAGATTGTATTTGATTTTTATAAAGCACCAAAATATATTTCACATCAAGTCTAAAGAGTGTGAAGGCAAAAAATAAAGTTATGGCTACAATATAAGAATGACTTTTTTGGGCGATTCATGAGCTGCTTCTGAAGGTAAATCTAGAATATTTCTAGAAATGTTTTAAACAATGGTAACATCTCTAGGAAAAAAAATCATATAGCTTCATGAGGTGACTAAACTCAAAGTCAACTACTGTGTGAATATATAAGTTATGGTACGGCTGTTTAAAAAAATTGTGTGAAATTCCACTGCCCCCATAAATTTGTTTCTAACCATTTCAGTCCAAAGTGAGCTATCACTCATTCTTCTCGATTTTGATGGCACTTACAGAGTACACCACTCACTAGGCAAGCACCATAAAATGCCAGGGTAATTCACGACTTTATATGCAATGGTCTTTCGCAAATGAAAGCTGATGTTTGCTGGTGCTTAATTTCATAAAAAAAGAAAAATTTTTTAAAACTGAATTCTATCAGGGCAGTTAGGTGGCACAGTGGATAGAGCACCAGCCCTGGAGTGAGGGGTACCTGAGTTCAAATCAGCCTGAGACACTTAATAATTACCTAGTTGTGTGGCCTGGGACAAGCCACTTAACCCCAATGCCTGGCAAAAAAACTTAAAAAAAAAGTTTATAGGAACTGAAACATTTAGATATAAACAACAACAGTGCCCCACCTTCAAAGAAGTTTCAATATAATGAGAAAGCAAACACATGAAAAGCTGAGTAGTTTTTGAGTGCATGAAAGAAAAAATATTAATACTGTACTCAGAGATTTAGGCACAGGTCTGTCAGAAGCAATTTTTATTAACTTGATATTATTCTATATCCAAACATTTCTTGCTTAGAAAGAGAAATGGTCAAACTGCCAGTCTATTTCCTCCCCACACAAGTCCAGGGACTAATCCAAAACAGTTTAGGGCAACATTTATATGAATCTTGAAGGGGAAAAAAAGTGATATATAAAAATACAATGTGGGGTAAACATTCCAAAATCATAACCACCAAAATTAATCAGTTAATCTTCAACTAGAACTATTCAATTCCTTAACACATCCTTTAACCAATCCCTTCAAAGGTTCTCTCCTATAGTTCACTGTAATCCTTTTAGATTTTTGAAGAACTAGTATACTTTTTATTTTTATTTTTTACAGCAGTATAGCTTACTTAATTGCTAAACTTATGCTCTGTTTCCATTAAATAAAGTTCCGGGTATTCAGGCAAAGTAGTAAAGTAAGATTAACTAGCGAAATGATTTACTTAAAGAAAAAACTATAGAATAAGAAATGTAAGGGTGAGAAGAAATAGAAAAATGGTAGTAGATCTAGATTTATCTACTGAAACAAATCAAAAATAAGATGCACATTCATCAACTAAAGAAAATTAGATAGTTTAAACTCACAAAGTCATCCTCGCCTTCAGTTAAACCATAATTGGGTAGCATAGCTCCTTCCATTGTAGTACTCTTGAATACGCCTTTGATTTTACTGCCTATTTTGCTAATCCCAAATGATTCTCCTCTTTTCTGGGTGCTCCTGAATAAGCAAAAATATATTCAATAGAAAGAAAACAACAGTATTACTTTATCTTTAAATTAAATGATATGCAATAAAAGGCAGGCAATTTTAAAAACATGTCAATTATAGGTATGACTAGCATGATTTGAAAGCTTAAAAACAGGGCTTAATTCTTAAAATCTAAGAAGCTAAAAATTTTACAGGATGTTACATGACAAAGTTACAGATCTAAAAAAAATTATGAAAAGAAAAATACTAATAAATATTTGATATATATATATATCAGCACTTCAAAATATTAATTCAGGTCAATCCCTTAAGTTTGTTCATACAGCAATGTGAATTGAAATAGACACATTTAAACTCTCTGAAAACTAAAATTCAAACAGAATAAAATGCAGTAGTTATTGTTATTAAATGATGAAGCAAATCACAAATACTTGGGACCTTTTCAATGTTTAATGCTTACTTTAAAACTTGATAGAAAAGAATTCTGTTAATTTAACAAATAACAAATGCTGCAACAGTATTTGAACCTTTGAAAACTTCTAAATATTCAAAGAGACATGTGAGAAATGGATCTTATTTTATATCAAGATATCAGAAATAAAGAATATGTTTACAGGAATGGTTAGAGTATTCATGAGGATAAAAGCTAATGTAACAACATTCAGCAAAATAGCTTGAATACAAGGGTTTGCAAACTTTAAAAAATAGTTATAGTCCAAAAGCAACAAAAAAGTAAGCCTAAAAGCAACTATTTGCCTCTAGTTATTCCTTACTGTTACATTTCAGCATTCTTAAACATACATTTTTAGCCAGTTCATAAACTCATGCTTACTAGTATTACTGCCCTTACAGCAGAACCTCAAAAAAAAATTCATATTTGGAATTTGGAAAATATACATTTAAAGTATATAATATGCCAATATTGAAACTTTTAATAACAGGAAACCAAATAATTTACTGTACTAATATAAATATAGAAACAAATTAAAATGACTGATATTTCAAAAACTGTAGGTGACATCTAACTATATTCATTTCATATACAGATTTTTGAAAGGTAAAACAAAATTAGAATATATTATTTTCTATTAGAAACAAATGAATTAGACACTATAAATAAAAATGGTAGAAATCTGATGTTTGTCCATCATTCTCAAAGAAGACCATGATGACATCAGGGAAGTGATGCCATGACAAGCACAGGAATTGGATTTGAGTGAGGAGATAACATGCTAAGTCACCAGCTTCACTTCCTTCTCCAGAGTCATCTGGGTCCAGTAGCCAGATATGAATCAGGATGACTAGAGATGACCCTGGATGCGAGACAATCAGGGTTAAGTGACTTGCCCAGGGTCACACAGTTAGTGTCAAGTGTCTGAGGCTGGATTCAAACTCATGTCCTCCTGACTCCAAGGCCAGTACTCTATCCACTGCACAACCTAGATGATAGTTTTGTAGGAAATATTAAAGTAAAAATTCTGGAGTTCAAATTCTAATACACTTTGAACAGTTTGAAGATTCAAAAATATCATAGGCAAGACAATGTTTCTAAACTATAAATATGTTATTTGCAACAGAATATAAGATTTTCTAAAGAAGCTATGTATTAAGAATGGTGACACATTATACTTGGCAGTTTGCAATTTTGTACTGTATAAGAATCATCTAAACCCTTTCTTGAAATGAAATTCAGGAATAAATAAAAAAATACATCAATGAATTAAAATTTAAAGTATTTTTTTTCTGGCCTCTCAGTCCTACTTGGAGGAGAAATAAATAAAATCAAATAATAAAAAATCTATGATCCAACATATTAAAAAAAAGAACATTATTAACTATATGCAATATGCTACTTCCTAAAAGGATGACTAAAATATGATGGCTCATTTAAAAATGAAATTCCCAATTAGCTGATGTAAAGGCAGCAGCACAGTAATATCTTTCTTGTCATTTTGAGCAAGGTGCAATATGTGGCATTAAACAGGCAACATATTTTTTTTAATTACATGCTGGCTTAAAACTTACCGAAAATCATCCAAACTTAGGCTACCTCTGCAATAATAGACATGTGAAATCATACATGGAAAGGTGAGAAGAAAAGTCTGGAAATAAGCAAGCTCCAATTCAAAAACTAAGAAAGTTTAATATATTAATCAGGGATATAATACTGGTATTTATATAGGAAAAAAATTCTTAGTAACAATGTCATAAAATTAATAAGAACAAAAGGTAGCATGGCTAGATAAAGTGGGATTGGCCTACCAGTTTTAGGCTTTCAGAAAGAATTTTTAAAAATTTATTATAATTGGATTCTTTCTGAATTACAAATTTTATTCCACTTTGGGGACATGAGTTATTTGCTACATTGACCCTGGAACATTTCTTAAACACCTATATTATAGTTTACTTTCAACATTTATTAAATACCTACTCTGATAAAAGTATTTTCCAAGTCCTTCATATTCATTTATCCTGCTCAGTATATTGAATAAGGCACATTTTCTATTCAGTGTCTCAGGTGAAACGCATAATTTATTAACACATTCTCTATATAGACTTGGTTCTCAATTTGTTACTTTTATAAATTGCTTAAGTAATTTCATTTTGTGATGCAGTACATAACTGCAAAATTATAAAATTATAGGAACACTCAAAGTCAGACAATTCAGTTTGTGGAGTAAACAAGGTCTTCTCTCCCTCTAAGAATCTTCTGAAAATCTTTGTAGGATTAATTTCAATATAGATGGTCTATGAGGAAATGTAGAAAAATCAGTGCATTTTTGTGACTGGAAAACATCCTGTAAAAGTATTTATTAGATGAAAGAGATCAACAATAATATCAAAAATTGGATTTACTGTGGTTATGTAAGGTTTCCAATAGAATGTCTTATCAAGAGTTGAAATACATTAAACTTAGGCTTAACTAGCTAAATGCTTATATCATTTTTCTCTGGTTGAAAGACTCTAGTGTTTTGAAGTGATTAAGTGCTCTATGGTATGGTAATTCAACATCTAAATTGTTCTAGTTTCCTCGTGTTGCCAGGTCATCTGTGAACTTAATATTTATCGGTCTAATTAAGGGGTTTATAGGATCAACACTCAATACTGTTTTTTATAACAATATTAGGGGACACTGAAATTGTCCTATATGCATACCTGTTGAATTTTGAATTTCGTGTTGGTGACTCCGCTCCTCTTAAAAGCTGTCTGAAATACTGAAAGAGGAAAAGGGAAGGAAGGAGAAGAGAATATGCAATTATATAGCATCTACCATGTTCCAATTACTGTGCTGAGCACATTTTTTTTTAAAACAAATAATGTCATTTGATCCTCACAACAATCTCCCAATCCACCCCTCACTCCCACCCCAGGCACTATAGAGAACTGAGTACTTGGTCTTGGCTCCCAGTCAGAAGGGTTATCACCACTGAAAGGTTCTCAGGGAGTAAAATCATTTTCAGCTTAGTGTGCAGAGGGGGTCTCACTAGGGCTTTTAGAGGTGGAAAGGAGTGCACAAGTTGGGCCTAGGACAAAGCTTCTGAGGCGAGATACCATCCGCCAAATGTAGGACTATAAAAATAAACTGCTAAAATTTTTTTTAAATGAGTAGACAAAGGAGAAAGAACTCAACCATAAACAGTTTCTATGGGAATAGAGAAGACTGGGATTGGTCTTTGGAGGAAAATGCTGAAGTAAAAAAAAAAAAGCCTCTCCTACCTCAAAGAGTAACATCAAATGTCTACCTGCTCAAAAAAGAATTCATAGAACTCAAAAAAGACTTTAAAAATGAAATAAGAGATGAAGGAAAAACTAAAAAAGAACAATCCAAGAAAAATAAGATTGTGAAAAGAAAGCAAATTAACCTGACAAGGAGATTCAGAATCTTAAAGAAAAAAATGACTCTTTGAAAAGTAGAATGGTGAAGAAGAAACCAGTGAAGTTAAAAGAGACCCAAGAAATAATAAAGCAAAATATAAATAAAAAATGGGCAGCTAAATGGCACAGCTGGGACAGCTAGGTGGTACAGTGGATAGAGCACGAACCCTGGAGTCAGGAAGACCTGAGTTCAAATTCA
Organism: Macrotis lagotis; assembly: GCF_037893015.1. Classification (NCBI taxonomy): domain Eukaryota; kingdom Metazoa; phylum Chordata; class Mammalia; order Peramelemorphia; family Peramelidae; genus Macrotis; species Macrotis lagotis. Next base: position 78,041,855 of record NC_133662.1, read on the forward strand.
GCTTCAGATACTTAATAACTGCCTAGCTGTGTGACTTAGGCAAGTCACTTACCCCATCACCTTTCAAAAACCAAAAGAAAAAAAAGAAATGTGAACACCTCATAAGAAAAACAATTGAAGAAAATAAAACATAAGAATAATTCAACTACCTGAAAGCTACAATCAAAAAAAGAATCTTGATACAAAAATATAAGAAATAATTTTTTAAAATTCACCTGAAGTGCTAGAACAAGAAAGGAAAGTAGAAATGAAAAAACTCACCAATCATCACGCAAAAGGGATCCTAGGAGAAAAACTTCTAGCAATATCATAGCTAAATACCCCCAGGTAAAGGAGAAAATATTAAGGGCAAGAAGAAAAAAATTCATATTGACAGAACCACAGTTAGAATTACAGAAGACCTAGCAGCAGTTAGCAAAAGAACTAGAGTTGTGGCCAAAAATTTCATACCCAGCAAAGTACAGCATAATCTTGAATTAAAACAAAAAAGGATATTCAATGAATTGCCAGACTTTGAGGATTTTTTTGCATATAGACCTCAACTTAAAAGAAAGTTCAACATATAAAAACTAAGAGAAATGGTAGGTGAACATCAAAGACTAATTACAAGGGACTCAATAAAGACAAATTGTTTCACTAAGTATTCATGGAAATGTAAACCCTATATCCAAGATTATAACTAGATAGTTTAAGGAAAGATATGGGTAGAACTGAGGAGAATGGGATTCTTAAAAGTAAAACAGTATATGGAAAGATTAAAAAAACCCAAGAGATATCATCTTATACTAAAGAGGTGTGAGAGAAATAACTGATGAAGAGAATTATTAGATAGGGAAGGAGAGCTGAAAATTCTGGAAAACTACCCTCAATGGGATGTGTGTGTGTGTGTGTGTGTATACATATATGGTACAGGTTTTCTTGAAATGAAAACTTATTGATTTTTTATTATAAATTTCCTCATGTTTTGCTGCACATATGACAATTTTTCCCCTTAAGTTTAAAAGTAAAAATATATTAAAAAAAAAGTTATCCATATCAAACAAATTCAGAATTCTTCACAAAAAGTCCCATTCCTAAGATGATGAGCTAATTCCCACCATGGAAATGAAATAATCTTAAGTTTTTAAGAATTATACCAGGGGGGCAGAGCCAAGATGACAGAAGAGAGGAAGGAATTCCCAGAAACTCTTCCCCAAATCATTTCAATTTAAACAAGTCATTTAAACAATGACTCTAACCAAATTCTAGAGTGGCAAAACCCACACAAAGACAGAGGGAAATAATTTTCTGGCCCAAGACAACTTTGGATGTTCCACAGGAAGGGACTGTTCCACCAGACTTAGGAAGGGCCTGAGCATAACCCACACACCACCACATGGAATGAACCAAGAACAGTCCATGGGAGCACTTGGGTGACTAGGGATGCTTGGGCCCATGGTGGCAGGGGTAGTTTTCAGACCTCTCAGTCCAGGAATTACCAAGGACAACCTGAGAAGTTCAGCGAGAGTGAACTAGGAATCCAGGCCAGCTAGGCCTCAGAGCAATCATTCCCAGGGAACCAGAAGCATGCCTGCAGAACCCCCCAGCAGCTGCATCCAGAGAGCTCACCATGGACAATAAGGGGAATCGGGGAAAAGATCTCTCCACTCTGGGGCAGGACTCTGTGGCTTTGCCCATACTCAGATCCAGGTCACAGTCTGGGGTCCCATACTGCCATAATGGAACAGGGACCCTCTTCATGCTGCAGGGCAGAGGGGGAGGGGGCCTCTGGTCATCCACAGACCAGGAGAGCCATCAGAGTCTCTCATCAGACCTTGGAGGAATTAAGGTCAAGTTTGATGTTTACCTGATATTTCTTAGTTCTTATATGTCAAATTTTTCTTTTAAGTTCAGCTGCCAAAACCCTCAAAAACTTGGGAAAATGCATTAAAATCAGGTCATAGGCTGAGGAAATAAGTAAATAACAGAAGAAAAAGAATCTGACCATGAATAATTATTTTGCCCCCTTAGAGACAACACTCAGAAGATGACAAAAGTCAAAGTTTCCCTATCCAAAGTCTCCTTGACAAATAAGAATTGATCTCAGAATATGGAAGAATTCAAAGAAGATTTTGAAAATCAACTAAGGGGGGGGGGGTAATAGGAAAAAATTGGGAAGAGAAATGAGAGTGCCATGTGGAAAAATCATGCAAACTACATCAGCAGCTTGATAAAGGAATTACAAAAAAATACTGAAGAAAATAACATTGTAAAAGTCAGCTTAGGGGCAGCTGGGTGGCACACTGGATGGCATGCTAACCCTGGGAATCAGAAGGACCTAAGTTCAAATCAGGCCTCAGACACTTAGTACCTACCTAGCTGTGTGACCCTGGACAAGTCACTTAATCCCATTGCCTTAAATAAAATAAAAAATAAAAAAAAAATTTTAAGAAACTAGTTTAGGTCAAATAGAAAAAACAGACCAAAAGGTCAGTGAGGAAAAGAATGCCTTAAAAAATATAATTGGGGGGGGGCAAAGCCAAGATGGAAGCCAAAGGATCTTGTCATAGGCGCTCTTTCATAAAATTCATAAGCTAGGGACTCTAACTAAATTCTCGAGAGAGAGAACTCACAGAGGGACCCAGTGAGGCAGTTCTCCTACTCAAGTTAACCTGGAAAAGAGCAGAAAGACTCTGCTCCCTGGGGTCAGAGGGGCGGCCCACCAGAGGGGTGGCTCACCAGAGCAAAAGAACTTCAGCCTCCCGTAGGCAGCCCCAGGGCACTGGGAGCCACAGCTCACAGCAGCAGGGGAGTCTCCTGAGCTGCACGCCGGGGAGCACCAGGCACAAAGTGGGGGAACAGCAGGGACCTCTGCCAGAGCTAGCATGTGGAGCCCAGCCCTCAGGGCACACAGCAAGCAACTTGGTCTTTCCTCAGTCCAGATCCAGGAACAGAAGCGGGGGAGCCGGTAAGCAGGAGCCCCCAGGGCATGAGCCCATTGAGCAGAGGGAGGGGAGTGAAGAGAGATTGCCTAGCTCTGTCCTCTGCCCCTGGAACAGGACTCTGGGGCTCTGACCACATTCAGATCCTGATCGCAGTCTAGGCCCCCCCATAGAACAGCAGCCCCCCCACCTCAGCCCTGTGGCAGAGGGGGGCGCTTATGGTCATTCACAGACCAGGAGGGAGGACAGAGCCTCACACACTAAGACCCTTGTGGGAGTGTCTCAAAAGCTCAGGAAGCACCCCCAAACCAGGCCCAGGCTGGGAAAATGAGCAAGGAGAGAAATAAGAGGAATACCATTGAGAAATATTTTGCAAATGAGCCCAGGAAGGATCAAAATACTCAGTCTGAAGATGAGGAAGCACAAGCTCCTGCATCTAAAGACTCCAAGAAAAAACAGAAATTGGGCTCAGGCTATGACAGAGCTCAAAAAAGACTTTGAAAATCAAATGAGGGAGTTAGAAGAAAAACTGAGAAAAGGAGAGAGATGCAGGAAAAAACATGAAAATGTAGTCAGCAGCTTAGTCAAGGAAATCCAAAAAAATGCTGGAAAAAATAACATGCTAAAAACCAGATTAGGTGAAATGGATAAAACAGTTCAAAAAGTTATTGAGGAGAAGAATGCTTTAAAAAGCAAAATTGGCCAGATGGAAAAAGAGATAACAAAACTCTCTGAGGAGAACAAATCCTTCAGACAAAGAATAGAATTCAGGGAGATGGATGAATTTGCCAGAAATCAGGATTCAATACTTCAAAACCAAAACAATGAAAAATTAGAAGAAAATGTGAAATATCTCATTGAAAAAACAACTGATATGGAAAACAGACTTAGGAAAGATAATTTAAAAATTACTGGAATACCTGAAAGTCATGATCAGGAAAAAAGCCTTGACATCATTTTCAAAGAATTACCACAGGAAAATTGCCCTGATATCCTAGAAGCAGAGGGCAAAATAGAAATGGAGAGAATCCACCAATCCCACTGAGAAAGAGATCCCAAAAAACCAACCCCCAGGAATATTAGAGACAAGTTCTAGAACTCCCGAGTCAAAGAGAAAATATTACAAGCAGCCAGAAGGACACAGTTCAAATATTGTGGAGCTGCAGTCAGGATCACACAGGATTTAGCAGGAACTACATTGGAAGCTCATAGGGTTTGGAATATAATATATCGGAAGGCAAAAGAGCTTAGAATGCAGCCAAGAATCAAATACCAGGAAGGCTGAATGTACTCTTCCAGGGAAAAAGATGGACTTTCAATGAACCAGGGGAATTTCAAATGTTCCTGTTGGAATGGCCAGAGCTGAACAGAAGGTTTGATCTTCAAATACAGGACTCAGGTGAAGCATAGAGAGTGGAGGAGAAGGGGAAAATATGAGGGACTTGATGATGAACTTCATGTATTCCTGCACAGAAAAAGGACACTGATAATACTTATATGAACCTTCTCAGTTAATAGAGCAGGTAGAGGGAGCTTTTATAGTTGAAGCACAGGAGAAAGCTGAATTCGAAGATAAAATATGGTGTAAAAATGGAGTCAATAGAAAAAAAGGGAAATGTAATGGGAGAAAGAAAAAGGAGAGGGGGAATAGGCCAAGATATTTCATATAAGATTTTTCTTTATTACAATGAGCTATTGCAATAATATGGAAGGGGGGAGGCAAGGGGGAATGAGGGAATCTTTGCTCTCATCAGATGTGGCTAGGAGAGGAAACAGCATATATACTCAATGGGGTATAGGCATCTGGAGTAAGAGGGGGGCCAGGGGGAAGGGGGGAGATGTGAATAATGGAGGAGAGGATGGACCATGGGGGGAGAATGGTCAGATATAACACATTTTCTCTTTTACTTCTTGCAAGGGGCTGAGATTGGATGGCCTGTCTGGGACCATAGGGCCAGGTGGATGCTGGGGGCTCAGGGCCTCTTGGCCCCAAGACCAGGGATCTGTCTGCTGCACCACTCAGCTACCCTACAGCAGAGTCAGTGAAAGGAGAGAGAAAATATAGTACATGGTAGTGGAGAAATATGAAAGGAGGGAGTTGCGATCAGCAATGGCAACGGTAGAAAAATATGGAATTTTTGCAATGGACTTATCATAAAGAATGTGATCCACCCACGACAGAGTTGTTGGTGTTGGAACAAAGACTGAAGCACATTTTTTATTATTATTATTTGGGGGGGGGGGGTGCAGGGCAAATGGGGCTGGGTGGCCTGCCTGGAGACGTCTAGCAGGATGATCGTTCGTTGTCTGAGGCCGGATTTGGACCCAGGTGCTCCTGGCTCAAGGGCCAATGCTCTGTCCGCCACCCAGTCACCCCTACTATTATTACTATTTTATTTTATGTCTTTTTTTCTTTTCTTTTCTTTGTTTTTTTGGTTTTTTGCAGGGCAGTGGGGTTCAGGTGGCTTGCGTGTGACACGGCTGGGTGAATGTTGGGTCTACGGGGCTGGATGCGGGCTCAGGTGCTCGTGGCTCCAGGGCTGTTGCTCCGTCCATTGAGCCACCTGGCCATACCTACAATTATTACTATTGTTTTTTTTAATTTTAATTTTTTTTCCTCTCCCCTTTACTTTATCACTCAAGCAAGTCTATATTTATGGGGGGAGGGGGTATTTCGTTTAATCTTAAACAAGAATATTTTATTAATGTAAAAAAAACATTATTTGTACAAAATGAGAATAAATATTAAAGACTGAAAAAAATATATTTGGTCAGTTGGAAAAAGGAGATTTAAAAAGTTCTCTGAAGAAAAATGCTCTCCCTTCTACAAACAGAGAACAGAGTTAAGGGAAGCTACTGACTTTGTGAGAAATCAAGAAACAATAAAACAAAACCAATAAAAAAAAAAAACTAAAAGAAAATTGAAATATTTCATTGGAAAACCAACTGACCTGGAAAACAGATCCAGGAAAGAACATTTAAAAATTATTGGACACCTGAAAGACATGACCAGGAAGAGCCTAGACTTCATTTTCCAAGAAATAATCCAGGAAAATTGCCCTGACATCCTAGAAGCAGAGGGTAAAATAAAAATTGAGGGAATTCACTGATCACCTCCTCAAAGAGATCCCCCAATGAAAACTGCCAAATTCCAGATCTCCCAAGTCAAGGAAAAAATATTACAAGCAGACAGGAAAAAAAACTCAATTCAACTCAAATATTGTGACACTAGAGTCAGGACAATATAGGATTTAGCAGTGTCTACATTAAGGGTCCATAGGGTTTGGAAGGCAAAAGAGCTTGGATTACAACCAAGAATCAACTATCCAACAAAATTGAGCAAACTCTTTCAAGGAAAAGATGGACATTCAATGGCACAGGGAACTTTCAAACTTTCCTGTTGAAATAATCAAAACTGAACAGAAAGTTTAATCTTCATGTACAAAACTTAGGTAAAACATAGAGAGGGTGGATGGGAAGGGCAAATTATGAGGGATTTAATGATGTCGTTTTCCTGCATGGGAAGCTGATATTGATAACTCATATAATAACCTGATTTATTAGAGCAGTTAGAAGGAGATATATATATATATATATATATATATATATATATATATATATAGAGAGAGAGAGAGAGAGAGAGAGAGAGAGAGACAGACAAGGCACAGGAGGGAGCTGAACATGAAGGTATGATATATTATTAAGATGGAGTCAATGGATGAGAGAAATTTACTGGGAGAAAAGGTAGTATGGGCTAAAATATTTCATGTAAACGAGGCAAGAAAAAGCTATTGCAGTGGAGTGGAAGTGGGGGGAAGGTGAGGGGGAATGAGGGAGTCTTCATTCTCATTTGAAGTAGCTCAGAGAGGAAATAATATACACTTCAATAGTGTATAGAGGGGTGGCTAGGTGACGTGTGGATAAAGCACTGGCCCTGGAGTCAGGAGTACCTGGGTTCAAATCCAGTCTCAGACATTTAATAATTACCTAGCTATGTGGCCTTGGGGAAGCCACTTAACCCCATTTGCCTTGCAAAAAAACCATAAAAAAATAGTGTATAGAAATCTATTTTACCCTAGAGGAAAAGAGAAGAGGAAAGGGATGAGAGAAAGGGGACAAGGAGAAGGCGAGGGAGAGTGTAGTTGGTAGAAGAGAGGGAATATCATGGGAGAGGGTAGTCATATTCAACACACTTTTGAGAAGGGACAAGATCAAAGAAGAGAGAATAGAATAAGGGAGTGGAGAGGAATAGGGTGGTGGGGAAAAACAGCAATAGCAACTGTGTGAAAATATATATTGAAGCAACTTCTCTGATGGACTTACAATAAAGAATGCCATCCATTCCAGAGACAGAGCTGATAACTGTACCCAGACTGAAGTACTATGTTTTTCCCTCTCACTTTATTTTTCTTGATGTTTCTTCATCTTTGTGAGGGGAGGGGGGATTATGCTTACTTTTATAACAAGTCTACTGAAGTAATGTGAAAATATTTTTTTTTTAAATGAAAAAAAAAAGAATTATACCAGAAGAAAACAACCGTCAACAGGTTCTAGGAGCTATAAAAAGTTAAAGGCTTTGTAATATATTTTATTTTTCAAAGGATCAAACTATCTTAAGATGTAATTGGTCAAAGATTGATGAATTTTTGATTATGGGAATCAAAGTCAACACCAATTTGTAACATGAAATTATTTGCAAAGCATGACAGAAGAGGAAGATAGCAAATTATATGAAGTACATTCTATAAAATAGTGAAAAGTAGATAGGTCCTCAAAGTACCTGGAAAGAGATAGCAGATGAATCCAAGAAAATCTGGAGATGAAAACAGAAGGTCAGCTACCCTAGAGATTTCCACATCTGATACTATGGATGATTTGGAGCCTGAATGCTCAAAGAAACAATTATTGCTTCAATAAAAATATAGTCAATGACTCCAAGGTAAATGTAGCCCACAATAAGATAAAAGCAGTCCATCAAGGATATTGACTTGAGGGGTTTCAGAAGCTCCTACTTCAAGTCATACTTGGTTTCCTTCACTAGTTCATTTTAAAGATGAGGAAACTGAGGCTAATAGGGCTAATACGGGTCACACAGCTAATAAGTGTCTGACCAGATTTGAACTCAGGTTTTCCTGGCTTCAGACTGAACCTTCAATGCATTACTAATCTGCCTCTTCAAGTCATCTATCTTGGGACAAACTAAATGTAAATAACAGTAGGCACTTAAATGTTATTTCATTCATTCATTTATTTTTGCAAAAGAGGAACCTGAGACCCAGAGAAATCTGGTGACTTCTCCAAGTTTATATTAACAGTAAGTGGCAATCAAATTTTCACTTAGGACTGAGGACTCAAATCTTAGTGTTCTTTCCACTGTTTCATATACTTTCCAAATATTATTAAAAAAAATAAAATTTCAATAGCATTTTCACATAAAAATACACACACACACAGACACAGACACACATATACACACACAGACACAGACACATAACTATTACTGACCAAGATAAAATATCAGAAACTCCTGATCCACAGATATACTTTATCACTAATATAAAAATCATCTATAAGCAAAATCTCAGAGGAAAAACAGTTTGAGCATAAACTAAATGGCAATTCCTAGAAGAGATGAAGCAAGCAATAGAGAGCTTAACAATGTTTTTTATAAATGGAACAAGAGTACTGGAGGAAAAAACTGGAAAATAAGTGAGAGATGAAAAAGTGGAAAAAGAATAAACAGGATGGCACAAACTCTGAAAATTAGAATTTTCCAAATAAAGGTCAATGACTCCATGAGACAAGAAATATTAAAACAAAGTCAAGAAATTTGGGGGGGGGGGAATTTTTTAAAATCTCAGACATTTTAAAAGCATTAACAACTAATAAGAAAAACAGACTGCAAGAAAAAAATTAAAGAATCACTGGACTTTCTGAAAGCCATGATCAAAAAACAAAAATTGAGATATACATTCTATTTCAAGAAATTTTAAAAGAATTTTGCCCAGATCTCTTAGAACCACAGGGCAAAAGCAGAAAAAGAAAGAATCCAGTCACCCCCTAAAAGAAAATTCCCAGGTAAATCATAGCCATAATCCAGTTTTCAGGTCAAAAAAAAAAAACCAAAAAAACCCCTAGCAGTCAGAAAGTAGTGCCAAGGAACCCACAGTCAGGATCAGCCAAGATTTAGCAGACACCCACATAAAGAAGAAGATAACTTGGAATACAATATTACAGAAGGCAAAAGATGATGTTATAACCAAATATAAAATAGATTTTTAATGATATAGAGGACTTTTAGAGTATTTAAGCTAAATATAAAGTTGAAAGGGAAAAGATTGTGGAGATGACGCCAGTAGAGAATATTCCCATAAAAATAAAAGCAAAAGTCCAACCAAGTATACAGTCATATCTGAGTAAGAAAACTACTTGGAGAAAAATAAAGATCTAACCTAATCTAATTTTCAGAGTAGTGTCCTTTGTGCTTCAAAATTCTATAATTCCTAAATGGAATTTAGGATAAGAAGTTATATCCAGGCTTTAAATGTTACTCAATCATGTAGAAAAATCACAGGAAAATAACTGAAATTAATGTTTCAGTCCATCATATCTATCAATAATTGAACAAATCTGGCCTTAGAATTTATAACACTACTTGCCATTAAACTACTAATATCTGCTAACAATCTCATTTGTGGAAAAAAGTATTTGCATTTCTTTTGTACCATTTTATAGACAATATGAAATACTATTAATAGTCTAATCTTAAATTTAAAAAAAAATAACTTTCTTCTACTTTCTCTGACAAAAAAAAAATCTGTTCTACTTTTCTTTACCAACCTAGCCTGCAGATGCATATAGACAGTATTTGAATAAATGAATGCCAGGGCTAATAAGAGTTTTTTCTTTTCAGGTTTTTTTTGCAAGGCAATGGGGTTAAGTGGCTTGCCCAAGGCCACACAGTGAGGTAATTATTAAGTTTCTGAGACTGGATTTGAACTTAAGTACTCCTGATTCCAGGACCCGTGCCACTAGCTGCCCCAATAAGTTTTTTTTTAAGGTTTTTTTTTTTTGCAAGGCAAATGGGGTTAAGTGGCTTGCCCAAGGCCACACAGCTAGGTAATTATCAAGTGTCTGAGACCGGATTTGAACCCAGGTACTCCTGACTCCAGAGCCGGTGCTTTATCCACTGTGATACCTAGCTGCCCCCCAATAAGAGTTTTAATAAAAAACCTTCTTTACCAAGTTTACTCCAAACTTACCTCATCACTGTGACAGAACATAGGAGTAAATACATTCTCTAGAAGAGAAAGAACATGTTCATATGCTTCGAAAAGGCATCTCATAGTTTGAAGTTTCACAACATCTATATAGATGCCATCAGCAACTAAGGAAAAAAATGGAAAATTAAATGTAGAACAGTACAAAGTTTACTATTTCTTAAGTCCATGTCCAGTCAGTCAATAAGAAATTTGTGAAATACATACTATGTACCAGGTATACTGATGTTGTAAGTGAAGAGGATACCAAAACAGGCAAAAAAAAAAAAAACCTCCCTGCCTTAAAGAAATGTGTATTCAAATGAAGGAGACAACATGTAAGTTAACTAGGTACACATATGAGAGTAGACAAAGGTAAGCTGAAAGAGGAAGGCACTTGCACTTAGGATAAAAGGACAGGTCTCTGGCAGAAAATGATTCATAAAGTAAGTCAGACAAATTAATAAGAGGATATGAGAGGGCAGAAAATTCCAGGCATAGTGAACATGCTAACCCAAAGGCAAAAGACAGAGATGGAATATTGTGTTTAAGGAATAACAAGGAGGCCAGTGTCACTGACTGAAAGAATACATGGAAAGTGGCGCAGCAGAGGAGCAGCTGGGTTGGTGCAGTTGATAGAGCATCAGTCCTGAAGTCAGGAGGACCTGACATTTGACCTCAGACATTTAATAATTACCTAGTTGTGTGACCTTGGGGAAGTCAGTTTTGGCTAGCCCTACTGCCTAGCAAAAAACACTATTACCTAGCAAAAACAAAAACAATATAGAAGGAAAAATGATATAAAAAGACTGTAAAGTTAAAGGGGGACAAATTGTGAAGAGCTATGTCAAACAAGAGGACTTTGTACTTGATCCCAGAGATAACAAGGAGCCAGTGGACTACACTGAGCTGGGTGGTGGTTTTAGAAAAATCACCTTTGGCAGTGGAGTGGAGGATAGACTGGAGTGAGAAAAAAGCTTGAGAAAGGCTTGAGGCAGGGAACCCAGATAGAAGGCTATTTCAATGGTCCAGGAGAGAGGTAATGAGGGTCTTACCAAGAAGGCTGGACACTGGGGAGGGACGGACTGAAGAATTGAGGATAACCCCGAAGTTCTGAGCCTGGGTGACAAGCAGAATGATGGTATCCTCCACTGTAATAGCAAAGTTTTAGGAAGGTGGAAGTTTGGAAAAGAAAGATAATGAGTTCTGTTTCTGATATGTTGAGTTTGAGATACTTATGAGACATCCAATCTGAAATATCCAAAAAGCAAATGCAACAACAGCTCAGAGGAGGGGCTAAGGCTGAATTGCTATATCGAGGAATCATCTGCATAGAGATGCTGCTAACAAAAGAGATCTGGTGAAATTGCCAAATCAATAGAACCCAAAAAAAAAAAAAAAAAGAAAGAATGGAGACCCCCAGAACAGACTCTGGAGAAATCAATGGTTAGTGAGAATGGTACAAAAGAAACGATAGGCCAGAAGACAGAAAGTGAATCAGGAGGGAACAATGTCAAAAATGCCTAGGGAGGAGAAGGCAACCAAAAAAGAGACTATGATTAACTATTGCTGAATACTGAAAAAAAGGTCAAGGAAAATCATGACTGAGGAAAAAAAGTACATTAGAATTGGCATTTAAGAGACTATGAAAACTGTAGATTGTAGTTTCAGTTAAATGATGAAGGTAAAAGTCAAATTACATTACAATGTGTCTGCAGAAAAGAGTGAGAGGAAAGAATGCATAAGAATTGATTGCAGAGTAACTTTTGAAGTTTGGCCTTAAAAGAGAGAAGAGATATAGGAATGTAGCTAAGTGGCTCAAGTAAGAGCTTTTACAAAAATTTAAATATATATTTAGTTACCTGGAAAGAGTAATGGACAGGAGAAGAGCTGGGATCTAATCTCAGCTCTAGGGAGAAACTAATGAGGCTGATTTTATATAATTTCTTACTCAATTTCTTAACAGATCAAATATTGTAGATACAATATGCACCCAAAGGATGTTTAAAAACCTGAAAACTATAAAACTTTATATAACATTGTCATCACCCAATACTTACTTCTTTGAATCTCTTCCACAATAAAAGGATCAAATCTAATTTTGTCAATGCTTCCATCCAAACAATAGGTTTTATATATTTTCTTCACCTCCTCATGAAGAGACATCATTTCATCATTTGATAGCTCTGGTCTCAAAATTCTGTCATTGAATTCCTCTGGTAATTAGGAAAAGGCAGGAAAAAAAGAATTATCTTATTTAACAACATTTTTAAAAAGCCATTTAGTTAAAAGTCTTAACTATGAATAGAGTTCTGATTTTGACTTCATCTATATGACAAAACACCTGAACTGAAGACACAAAAATCAGTTGACCATCAAAATGTCTTATATGCTAAATAATAAATGTCCATATACTTATGAAATAGAATTATATGATTTTGCACAATTTAAATGGTATGATGAAAAACTATCAATCTAATATTTTCCTTCATGAATATAAAGTATAGTTCGTTCAAAATACAGACAAGAGGACAGTTAGGCAGTACAATGAGTAGAGTGCCAGGCTGGAGTCAGGAAAACTCATTTTCCTGAATTTAAATTCAGCCTCAGACACTTATTAGCTATGTGACCCTCTACAAGTCACTTAACCCTGTTTGACTCAGTTTCTTCATCTGTAAAATGAGCTGAAGAAAGAAATAGCAAACCATTTAAAGAACTTTGCCAAGAAAATTCCGTATGAGGTCACAAATTGCTGGATATGACTAAAACAAATGAACAGAGAGAAAAAAAAAGGAAAGAAATTCACTTAATTTGTTCAAATAATAAGACAATTTTAAAAAAGCCCCATTTCTTATTTTCAAAGAAAGTAGAAAAAAACCATTACACTACTAAAAAGGAACTAGGATCCTCTCAAAACTGACTCAAAGTTTCTCAAAACTAAATTAAATTTTAAAACTTTTGAGTTTAGTGAGAACAAGTAGAGTTATGCAAGGATGGGGAAAAAAGGATAATGAATGGTTAAAGAACAATAACAAAAACTCTAATTAAATAATAGTTGGCATTTTTGTTTGTTTCTTTATTTTTAATTAAAACAAGGAATTCCCATTTCTTTTAGGCAGAAAATGAGGCATTCATTAGACATTCACAGAGTAAATACCATTATTTATAGTCAGGGAAGCTCTGACTACTACATTTTCAATTTTGGCAGTTTGCTCCTCCTGACAAAATCAGATGGCACTTGCTCCCAGGGACTTAGCATATTAATGCCAAATGTAGTGCAGACACCCAATGGAAAACAATACCTCAGAATACCCAAGCTCAAGATATTTCTAGATGGAATAAGTATGTACTATTTTGATTTGCTAAGTAACTGAATATTACAATTTAATATAATGTGAAAATGAGCTATAGGTAAAATTCTGCTTACAAAAATTATATCACAATTAAACTTTGTAATAAAGTTGTCATTATTCAGTCGATGACCAATTTTTTAAAAAAGGATTTTGGTGTAATAAAATAAGCAAAGCACTATTAAGGTGGTCACCAACTGGATCAAGATATAAACAAACCTCTACCTTTCCAAACTTTGCTCTTTGTGTAGAGGATACATACCATCATGCTACCGCTCAAAACCTCAGTATATCAACCACAGTTTTTCAGTCTCTCCTCTCCTTTCCTCTCCTCTCTAATTCAAAAATTCTTTTCCCTAATTCTTATCCATAAATATATAGAAAGAAAAAATGTCTTTAAAGTAAATTCTCCCAATGTTACCTAAAGTTGCTTTATCTTTTCACTGTAATCATTAGCCAATTAGTAGCAGTAGTAGTCTAACCAGAATTGTGAAGCTTTTTGGAGCTTGAAATCGTCCAACCTCTAAATTTTACAAGTGAAGAAATGAGGACAGAAAGGCTAAGTGTCTTTCTGAAGAACACACAGAGTTAAACAGCTAGGAGGCGAGCCTGGCTCCAGTAGAAGAAACCAAAGGTCATTTCTCTTTCCTATATCAGTTCACATTTTACACCATAAGGACCATATTCTTTAAAATCTCACTAAAAGGGGCAGCTAAGTGGCCCAGTGGGTAGAACAGTGGCCTGGAGTCAGGAGGATCTGAGTTCAAATCAGACCTCAGACACTTAATAATTATCTAGTTGTGTGACTTTGGGCAAGTCACTTAACCTCCACTGCCTTGAAAAAAAAACAAAAAGAAAAAAAAATCTCACTTAAGATTATAATTATCACTCTGCTATATTCTTCCCATTAATATTTTCCTATTAACAAATAAGGCAGAACATTGTTGTTGCCCTTGAGGGAATGAAAGCAAAGTTTAAACTGACTGGATTAACTGAAAGAAAGCACTCAAGAACCAAATTATTCTGTAAAAGAGAACTCTGACATGATGAAATTACCAAAACACTATTATTTTGGAATCTTAGATATATATTACAAATATGTCTAATGCATTTTCCCCTAATATTTGGTCATAGCCAGTTAAAAAGTAAAATCTTAATTTGGGGAACAGCAGTGTACACTTCTGAAAAAATAGCAGGTGATGTGGCAATAGACATTAAAACAACATTTTGGTGAAACAGAAGAATCTGGGCACCTCCATAACAAGATCTGATCTGCACAATCAAAACCATTTTTTTTTTTACTTAAAAAGCATGTTCAATAAGCACAAAGGTAAGTCTCACCCACGGTCAGACAAAATTGTAACACGTGCACTGCTCCTTCTTGTTTCAGAAAATTCATGAAGCGAAACAAAAGATCTTGCTGTTCTCTAATTTCCTTCAATTCTAACTTCAGTACCTTAAAACAAGGTGAGAGTCAAATAATGGACAAATATAAAGAAATTTTTCTTTAAATTAATAACAATAGAATGATATCTTGCAAATAAAAATACTTTCTCCACTTACAGAAGGTTTTTTATTTCTAGGCTCTGCAAATTTCTGCAAGAAAGGAACCAAAGAGGAAGGTGGTTCTGTTGCTTTTTCAGACTATTAAAAAAAGAGAATGAACCAATTCAATATAATCTTGATTTCATCTGGATGATATGAAACAAAATGCACCACAATTTAAAAGGCTTTCAGAGTGATCAATACTCACTGGACTGTCATCTATGAAGATGATAAGTAAATGATTCACAGTATCCTAATGGGAAATAATAAATATAGGTTGCCATGACAAAAGAAATAACCTGAAAATAATTCCTTCAGTATATTCTGCCCAATATTCTGGAAGACTTTTCTCAACTAATGAAAGCATCTCTGATAATCCAATGGAGAAACAAATGAAAGTGGCAAAACATCTGCAGTGATGTGCCAGAGGGGATAATTTCTTAAAGAGATTACAATGCAAGTCTCTCATTCTTTGCAGAAGACGTACCAAAAAATGTTATTTGGGGAATAAAACTTTTTATAAAATATTAGTGTTTCAATCTTACTGGATCAGCTAGGAAATCCAAAGAAGGAAGAAAAACAGAACCAGATAGGATTTCTCTTATAAGTAAAGTCAGGGATCTAGAAAAAAAGGAAAAAGAATAGTTATATAATTGTGACACAATTTGGGACCACAATTTACTAGAAGTAAAAATTTAATAGAAAATTATTTCCAAAGTGTGTGAAGTATTAAAAAGTATTTTCTACCTAAGAAATTTTATCACAAAGACAAATTGCAGAATCTCCCATGTAGTCTTAAGATAGTGATCTCTCTGGGATGTGCTTCACAGTTCTAGCAACAAAATACCCACAGAGTTGTTTTAAGTGTTTCTGCCTATTTGACCTGAATTTTCTAATAAGAATAAATAACAAGAAATAATGAAGGATTATTATCTTTCCAGCACTGAAATTCATATCAATTAACAGCTTTTTTTTATTTTTTAAGGGTCACCAGAAAGTAAGGTTAAAAAATTCATTCCCTCAATCAAACACCTAAATGGGCATCTTAATACATGATATCTTTAGTTTTTGAAACTAAAAGCTGTTCAAATTTTAGGCCAATCTCTAATTATAGTTTATGACACAATAATTAGGAATAAAAATATATTGTAGCAGAGCACACAAATAATGTTACAAAAACTTCCAATAATATTTATACCTGCAGTCTGTTGCTTTAGGGGGTAAAATATAAGGAAAAAGTAACTCAGTAAGTTTCCTCAAATATTGTAACTCATCTCTTCGACTTCTCAAAGCTACATGCAGTTCTGGCCCATATTCTTCTAAAGCAGCTTGTTGTAAAAACTCTGCATTTTTTACTATAAAGAGAGATAAAAATCAATGTTAAGTTAAGCAACCTTAGCCAATTCCTCTGACCAATAAATATACAAATAAATATACAAAAACCCCAAACTACAAATCCACAATAACTGGTATTTTTAATATATTAAAGATCAAGAAAGATGCATCAATAAAAGTCAAAAAATATTTACAACTTACAAGTAACTTAAGAATTACTAAGAGCAGAAATGTAGTCAGATAATGATTTGTTGACATTACATGTAAGTTAAAACAAAAAGTTTGCTAAACAGTTATCCTGTGCACTATTTAAGAATCAAATACTAACACAACCAACAAGAAAACAAAATAGATACCTATCAAAGAGGAATGGTCAAACAGTGAAACCTGAATACAATTAACTTTTGCTGTGCTATAGGAGATGATTAGAAAATGTTCAGAAAAGCATGGGAAGACATATAATCAGTTATGATCAGGCATTTTTCATGACTATAAATAACTTTAATTTCTTCTTTTGAAAACTGATCCAACTACTCTGAAGAGCAATGTCTAAAGGGCAATGAAAACTGCATACCCTTTGATCCAGCAAGACCTACATGTACAAAAGAAACTGCAACATGGATGATTTTGAAAGTTTTAAATTGTAAATTTAAATTGAAGAAGTTTTACACAAATAAACCAATGCAGCTAAGATTAGAAGGAAAACAAAGCTAGGAAACAATTTTCATGATTATGGATTCTAATAAAGGTCTCATTTCTTTTTTTTTATTTAAGGCAATGGGGTTTAAGTGACTTGCCCAAGGTCACACAGCTAGGTAATTATTGTCTAAAGTCACATTTGAACTCAGGTCCTCCTGACTCCAGGGTCAGTGCTCTATCCACTGTTCCTAAAAGTATCATTTCTAAAGAACTGAATCAAATTTATAAGATTATAAGTCACTTCTTAATTGATAAACAGTGAAGGATATGAACAGGCAGTTTTCAAATTAAGAATTACAAGTTATATGTAATCATATGAAAAAGGCTTCAAATCATTATCGATTAGAGAAATACAAATTAAAACAATAATGAGGTACTCCCTATCAGACTGGCTAAGATGACTTAAAAGGGAAAACAATTAATTTTGGAGTGTGGGAAGAATGGGACATTAATTCATTGTTGACTGAGCTGTGAAATAACCAAAACCATTCTGGAGGACAATATGGAACTAGAACCAAAGAGCAATAAAACTGATCATATCCTTTGATCTGGCAATACCAACACCAGGCCTATATCCAAAAGAAATTTTAAAAATGGGGAAAGTCCCACAGGTTAAAAAAATATTTATGGAATCTTTTTTTAGAAGTGGCAAAGAATTGGAAATTGAGGGGAACATCCATCAACTGGGGAATGGCTGAACAAGTTAAGGTATAATATAGTATAAAGATGAAGCCATTGGGTGAAAAAGTAATGTACTGGGAGAAGGGGAAAGAAGAGGAAGCACAGGGTAAGTTATTTCACATAAAAGAGGCAAGAAAAGGTTTTTGCAATGGAGTAGAAGGAGGAAGGGTGAGGGGGAATGAGTGAGCCTTTATTCTCATGGGAGAGGGTAGTCAGATACAACACACTTCTGAGGAGGAATAGGGTAAAAGGAGAGAGAGAACAGAATAAATAGAGGGAAGTAGGATGGCAGGAAATACAGTGAGCAATAGCAGCTGTGGGAAAAAAATATTTTTTAACAACCATGCAAAGTTTAAAAAAAAAGAAAAAGGAAGTTCATTTTTTAAAAAGTTATACCTATAGGAACTGTAAACATCGTTCTAACATATCAATAATCAAATAATAATGACATTTTAAGGAAAAAAGGTAAATTCCAAAAATATTGTTAAAACTGTGTTAGGCAATTTGAGTTACCTTTCTGTCTTGCTTTAGATATTATTTCTATGTGTTTCATTGCTGCTTTTAACAGTTTCTTGGTTATAACTGCTGGGATATCCACCTAAAGATGAAATTTTAAATCCAAGTAAAATATTTCATAATTATCATTAAGATATTAAATGCAAGATACCTATAGCTAAGATAAACATAGGCTTACTAAACTATTAAAAACAAAATACTCCAGCAAATATATTAAGATTCTAGAATCTCAGTATATTCAAGGAACACACTGGCTATAATATACCATTTGAACTATTATCAAATTGCTATTTTTCACATTTCTGTCAAAACAAACATCTGGTGCTAGAATTAAAAAATTAGAGTTTGAAGAGACCTTAGAAATCATCTGGACCAATCTGAAATGAGACACTTAATAAATTACCCAATAAATACTTGACAAATCTACCCTAATAGTGCAGATGCTAATGAAGGATGGTAATGTCTGAGAAGTTTAGTTTTTGGCAAGATTAATTGCTTCCTCTTATAATGAGCCAAAATCAGTCCAGCTGTCATTTTTATGCGCTGATTCTACTTAAGCCCTCTGGAGTTTGAAGGCAATAGTCATCTCCTTTATTTAAGAAAAAAAAATTTAACACTAAATAAAAAGCACATTTCCATAAATACTTTGGAAAAGAAGATCATATGTGAAAATTCAAGACTATTATGTAGAGCTTGGTGTTCAATGTTTATGTATATATGTTTATGATTCCTTTAGGCCTTCCTTAAGCTTTATTCTCGTTCTGGAGAGGTAAAAAGGGAACCTACCCCTAATCCTTCTCTTCCTCAGCCCTCCTCATACACTGAAAAGAAAGAAAAATAGAACTCTTCTAACAAATAAGCATAGAAAAGAAAAACAATGGCCATGTCAAAAAAAATGTATCTGATTTTACAACTTTAGTCTACCACCCTTGTCTAGATGTAGATGGTATATTTCATTATAGGTACTCTGGGATTGTGGTGGTCACAATGATCAGTATTTATTAGTCTGTTTATTTGCAATATGATTTTTGGGGAATAAATAGTTCTCTTTTGTTCACTTCATACTACAATAGTTCAATACAAGTCTAACCAAAATTCTCTGAAATTCTCTTGTGTTCATTTTTTTTATGACCCAAAATATTCCATTATATCTGTAAACAATAATATACAGGGGCGGCTAGGTGGCGCAGTGGATAAAGCACCGGCCCTGGAGTCAGGAGTACCTGGGTTCAAATCTGGTCTCAGACACTTAATAATTACCTAGCTGTGTGGCCTTGGGCAAGCCACTTAACCCCATTTGCCTTGCAAAAGCCTAAAACAAAAAACAAACAAAAAAAGCCAATAATATACAATCACTGCCCAATGGATGAGGATCCCCTTAGTTGACAGTTCTTTGCCACTACAAAAAGTGCTTTGATATTTCTGTATATAAGGCTCTTTTCCATCATTTGTTAATTTCTTTCAGTATTTGCCTGGTGGCTACATCACTGGGTCAAAAGGAAGCCATTAGTTTAATGATTGTGGGTGCATAGCTCCAAACTAATTCCAGAATATTTAAACCAATTCCAAACTCCACTAACATTATAATTGTATTTTCAAGTAAATGTCATTCAATTGGGGAATGGCTCAGCAAACTGTGGTATATGTATGTGATGGAAAACCATTGTTCTATTAGAAACCAGGAGGGATGGGAATTCAGGGAAGCCTGGAGGGATTTGTATCAACTGATGCTGAGTGAGATGAACAGAACCAGAAAAACACTGTACACCCTAACAGCAACATGGGGACGATGATCAACCGTGATGGACTCACTCATTCCTTCAGTACAACAATCAGGGGCAATTTTGGAGCTGTCTGCAATGGAGAATACCATCTGTATCAGATAAAGAACCGTAGAGTTTAGACAAAGACCAAAGACTATTAGCTTTAATTTAGGAAAAAACCTGTCTCTTATTGTCTGATCTTGCTATCTCCTTTACTCTATGTTTCTTCCTTAAGGATATGATTTCTCTCTCATCTCATTCAATATGGATCAATGTATACCATGGAAACAATGTAAAGACGGGCAAATTGTATTCTGTTGGGGGTGGGGGAGGGAGTAAGATTAGGGGAAAAATTATAAAATTCAAAATAAACAAAATCTTTAAAAAACAAAGAATTGCATTTTCCCACAATTTTCAAATATCTGTTATTTTCCCTTTTTGTCATCTTTCCCAAAATAATGGGTGTGAGGCAAAACCCAAGTTACTTTTAGTTTTCATTTCTCTAATTATTAGTAATCTGGATTATTTTTTCCATAGGTCTGTAGACAGCTTCCTTTGAACACTGCCTACTAAGATAGTTTTCAAATGAAGAAATAAAAGTCATCTAGAGTCATAAAAAATGCTCCAAATGATTATTAGAGAAATGCAAATGAAAACAATTATGAGGTACCACCTCATACCTATCAGACTGGTTAAAATGACAAAAGGAAAACCATCAATGTTAATGCTGGAGAGGATATAGGAAAAGTAGGAAACCATTGCACTGTTGTTGGTTGAGTTGTGAACTGATCCAACCATTCTGGAAGTATGCAAAGAACAATAAAACTCTTTTGATCCAGTAATACCATTACTAGGTCTATAACCCAAAGAGATAATAAAAAAGAGGGAAAAACCCGCATGTACAAAAATATTTATACTAGCTCTTCTTAAAGTGGCAAAGAAATGGAAATTGAGGAGTTAGCAAAAAACTAGAGAATGCCTGAACAAGTTATAGTGTTTGAATGTGATGAAGTATTATTATATTATAATAACTCATGAGTGATCAGACTTTAGAAAAGCCTGGATAAACTTGCATGAACTAATGCTGAATGAAGGCAGCATAACCAGGAGAACATTATACACATTAACAACAACAATGTGAGATTATCAAATATGACGGATGGAGCTCCTCTCAACAATTCAGTGATCAAGGACAATCCTGAGAGATCTGTTATGGAAAATGCCATCCCCATCCAGAGGAAAAAACCTATGGAGTCTGAATGTGGAGTAAACCATACTATGTTCACTTTTTAAAATTTCTTTTGTTTTTCCTTTGTCATGATTTTTCCCCCTTAGCTCCAATTCCTCTTTCACAACCTAATATATAAATTTGTTAAACACAAGGTACATGTACAACCTGTATAAGATTATTCACTACCAAGCAGAGTTGGAAAGGAAGGGAGCATGGTAGGAAAATAAGGAAAAACTCAAAAGCTTGCAAAATAATGAATGTGGAAAACCACCTTAACATGTAATTGGAAAGTAATTAAAAAAAACTTTAAATTTTAGCCTATTCCAGATCCTTTAACCATTTATTTATAACAACAACTAGGTGGTGCAGTAGATACAGCAATGGACCCTTAGTCAGGAAGCTTTTAGTTCAAATTTAGCCTTAATTATTTAACTCACTATGTGACCCTGAACAAATTTCTTCACTGACTGCCTCAAATTTCTTCATCTGTAAAAACGAGTGTAACAATAAAAGCTACTTCGCAGAGTTATTATGAGGATAAAATGAAATAATAATTCTTGAAAAGTGCTTTATAAACCTTAAGGCACTATATATAAATGCTAGCTATCCTCCAGAAAATGTAATTTTCTAATACATATGAATTATTTTTTTTATACACCTTGGAAATAAGACCTTCAGGGAGACCTTCCACTCAAAATTAGTTCCTCAGCAATTTTTTCATTATTTCCAACGAGATTTTAGAACCTTAAGTTCTTCCAGATCAATTTCATTATCTATTTTCTAGCTCAAAAAAATAATCCTTTGGTAGTTTGACTGCTATGGCACAGAATAGGCATAGTAAGGCAGTATTATCATTTTTATTATATTGGCTCAACCTACCCATAATTAATATTCTTTCAAAATTGAATATATCCTTATATCTGTAAAGAATGTTATGTGGTTGTAACCATATATTTCTTGCATTTGTCTGGATAAGTAAACTCACAAATATTTATACATTTTATAATGAATGGAGTTTCATTTCTAATTGAATTTTTGAGCAACATACAGAAATGTTGCCAATTTATTTTATATACTACAACTTCACTGAAATTATTGTTTAAATTAATGGAAGAATTTTATTTCTTCTTTGCCTATGCATGTTCCCTCAATTTCTTTTTCCTGTACAATTGCTATGGATAGCAACTTTGGCACGCAATCAAATAATAGTTGCTTTAGCATTATTAATATTAATATTAGCAATATTTAGTTTTTATATAATGTAGTTATATATGTGCCAAACACTATGCTGAGCTCTTAACAAATATTCTCACATTTGATCCTCATGTTAACCCTAGAAGGTAATATTCTTACTCCCACTTTACAGTTCCAGAAACTGAGGCAAGCAAAGGGTCACACAGGGTCATATAACTAGGAAATGTCTGAGACCATATGATTTCAGGTCTTCCTATGTTCAATCCCAATACTGTCCCCTTCTTCCAGTCTAGATAGATTCATTCCAGAAGGGACAACTGAACCATTTTTAAGCATGCATTTTATCCTAGAGTAGTGAAGGTAAATTTTAATTAATAAAAATTTAAAAAAGGAAATATTCAATATATTCTATGTAGAAGGAAAATAAAATGACTAAGCTATTAAGAAGCAATGTTAAAAATAAAACTCAGAATTTCTCATTAAAAATGTATATCTTGAGGCAGCTAGGTGGCGCAGTGGATAAAGCACTGGCTCTGGAGTCAGGAGAACCTGAGTTCAAATTCGGTGTCGAACACTTAATAATTAAGTAGCTGTAGGATCTTGGGTAAGTCACTTAACTCCATTACTTTGCTAAAAAACAAACAAAAATATGTACCTTGTGAATTCTTCGGACTAACACAGATGCCAAAAAACGCAACGTTACTCTTAGTTCATCAACAAAAGACTCATCATCAGTTACATCCCTGTGCATAAGGTTTAAAAAAAAAAGCACACTTTTAGGAACATAGATAAGTCTTTTTTAAACTTTTTTCTGCAAGGCAATAGGATTAAGTGACCTGCCCAAAGTCACACAGCTAGGTAATTATTAAGTGTCTGAGGCCAAATTTGAACTCAGATCCTCCTGGCTCCAGGACTGTACTATTCACTGGACCATCTAGCTGCTCCAAAACATAGATCAATCTTACAATTCATCATAAATTATTAAAATTAAAATTATTAAGCATCTGTTGTAAAACAGTACCATGCTATATGCCCTACTGATGCCACTATAGAATAAATTAATGTCTGTCTTTAAGAAGATTGCATTCTACTGGGTGAGGGGATAGAAGAGAAAAAAGGAAGCTATATGTATAAAGATATATAAAAGCAAAAAACTTTAAGGTGAGCACTTGGGGTGAGGGTAGGGGGTTTCGACTTAAAAAAGTTTCCTGTTGGATGTGGCATTTGAACTAAGTCTTCAAGGAATAAAGGGTTTCTAGATGTTAGAAATGAAGAAGATAAATATTCCAAGAGACAGGACATAAAAAGAGATTCAAGACAGTTGCAGTTCAAAAGAACAATAAGTCAGTTTGTAAAAATGTAGAGTATGCAAAAGGGAACAATATGAAATAAAAATGAAAAGGTAAGTATAGTCAGACTAGGGCATTTGGCCTAGGAAGTACGAAGCTACTGAAAATTTCTGAGAAAAAGAATTGATATATCAGATCTGTGCCTCAGAAGGACTGCCTCAGCAGCTAACTAGAGAATGGACTGATAAAGAGGACAACTTGAGGGGCAGCTAGGTGGCATAGTGCATAAAGCACCAGCCCTGGAGTCAGGAGTACCTGAGTTCAAATCCAACCTTAGACACTTAATAATTACCTAGCTGGGAGAGCTTGGGCAAATCACTTAACCCATTGTCTTGCAAAAACTGTTAAAAAAAAATAAGAGGACAATTTAGGGCAAGGAAACCAATTAGAAGGCTATCATAATAGACCAGGAAAAAGGCAATAAGGATTTGAATTTGCTTGCAGAAAGAAAGTCTATATGCACCAAGAAATTGCACTCAGAACTGATAAAACTTGACAACTCATATACTGGAGGCATGGGAAAGGTGAGGAAGAAAAAGTTAATGTGAGATTGTACATCTGAATGACTTAACAGGTCTTGATGCCTTTAACAATAACTTTGTTTCTCCAGGCCAGTGTGGCTGAATCAGAAGATAGGGAGTGGAGTGAAGTGAGAGAAAACTGGAACAGTAGGAAGGGTCCAGGGCTGGGAAGAGTTTTGAATATAGACAAAGAGAATTTTATACTGAAAGGGAGTCTCTAAAGGTAGGGGTTAGCTAGATGTAGCAGTAGATAGAGTGCTGAGTCTAGAATCCAAAAACTTCTTGAGTACAAATTTGGCTTCAGATACTTATTTTCTGAGTGACCTTGAGCAAATCACTTAACCCCATTTGCCTCAGTTTCCTCATCTATAAGATGAGCTGAAGAAGGAAATGACAAATCATTCCAAAAATTTTGCTAGGAAGACCACAAATAGAGACACAAAGAGTTGGAAATTACTGGAAAACAACTTAAGAAGAAAAACACTCAAGTTTGTTAAGTAATAAGGTGACATGGTCACACCTCTTGACAGCTGAATGAAAGAGATTTAAGTACAAAGAGGTCTGAGGCAAGGAAACCAGCTAAGATGTGCTAGTAGTGAAAGTGATGTGATAAGGACCTGAAGGAGGGTGGTAGTCTTGCGAGTGAAGAGAAAAAACATATTCAAGAGATGCTGAGAAAAGCACAAACAACATGCTTTGTTTATGAATTAGATAAAAGGAATGAGAAATGAGGATTTGAGAATGATTAAAGGCTGTAAACCAAGATGCGCCGAGATTCTGAATGATGGCCCTGATAGTAATAATAAAGCTCAGCAGAAGAAAGTGTTTGGGGGCAAAGAAATATAGTTCTTAGAGGTGCTAAATTTGAGATACCTACAAGATAACCAGTTCAAGGTAAAGAAAAGGTGTATAGGAGAATGACTATGGTTTAATTGCTTGGTATGTAAGATCTGAGAATAATTTGCTTAGAAATAATTTTAACCTTTAGGAGTTTATATAGTTTATATAGTATAGGAGGAGAAGAAAAGAGAGCCTTGGGAGAAACCCATGGTTAGGGGTATGTCATAAAAGGAGACAATGAAATTTAGAAAAGGAGACATTGAAAGATTGAGAAAAACCAATGTGAGCAGTATAATATAACAAAAACCTAGAGAGGAAACAGTATCCAGAAGATAATAGGACTAGAGTTAAATACTGCAGAGAAGTCAAAAAGGATGGTGACTTTTATCTCAATGACCAGTTTCAGCACAATGATGAAGTAGAAGCTATCTTAAAGAGCTTAAAATCAAGTGAGAAGAAAACTTAAAGCACCAGGTAAAGATGTCTTTCTCAATTAATTTAACTGAAAAGGGGGAAAAGAAAGAAGATGATAGCTAGCAGGGATAGTTGGATCAATTATAGTTTATATTAAAGTTAAGAGTTATGTTAAGCATGTTTATAGACAACTACTAAAGGGCCATGAAACAGGAAAAGATTGAAGATTAACGTGAGTGAAAAGGACAGGGGTGACTATCTGTTAGAGAAAATGGGAGGGGATGAGATCAAGGATGAATTTTAGAGGGATGACAGCTTTGGAAAAGAAAATAGCCATTTTTTTCCATCAGAAACTGGAATAAAGGAGGAAACAGTGGATAATGATGTCACAGGTCTGTCAGCCATCAGGAGGAAGCAGGAGAGAAAGTAAAAGCTAGATAGTTTTAGCTAAAAAGGGTAGTAGAAGTAAAGGACAATAGTAATAGGGGCAGCTAGGTGGCACAGTGGATAAAGCACTGACCCTGGAATCAGGAGGACCCGAGTTCAAATTCAACCTCAGACACTTAAAAGCTAGCTGTGTGACCTTTGACAAGTCCTTTAATTTTTGCCTTGCAAACAAAAGACAACAAAAAAAAAGGACAGGAGTAAGCATGGATGACAGGCTCAAAAGGAGGGCCTTTTTCAAAGATTAGGAGAGATGTGAACATTTTTGTAGGTAGCAGAGAAGAAAGCAGTAAACAGGAAGACAACAGCAACTCTGCTGGAGTAAATAGGAGCAAATGGGATCAATAATGCATACAGACAAAGTTGGTCCTAGAAAGCAGACTTCATGTCTGAGTAATGAGGGAAAGGGGTGAGAGAGAAGAGAAAGTATTCTTGACAATCACCAACACAAGTATGTTCCACTTTAAGAAAATCAGACATTGGGGCAGCTGGGCAGTGAAGTGGATAGAGAGCACTTACTAATTATCTAGATGTCAGACCTTAGGCAAGTCACTCAACCCCATTTCCTTATTTAAAAAAAAAATAAATAGATTATCAAAAAAATGTGTAGCTTATACAACAAGTACATTTTGAGGTGATTCTCTTACTTTAAGAAGGAAAAATAAACTACTTTTCACTTCCCTGAAGTCACTCCCTGCAAGGGGGGGGCGGGGCGGGCAAAATGCTGATAGTAAAATCCTTGAGCATTAAAGTAGTGCTGACAGCATAAAGGAACCACTGTCAGCTGTGCTTCATAAACCCTGAAAATCCTTCAAAAAGGGGTTTAGCATGAAAATCTAGCTTGAAAGTATCCATGCTAAGACCTTGAAACCTAATAATATCTTGATCCAACAATTAAATGTTTGATCATGTTACAATAAAATTCATAATAAGCTTCCTTAGATGGGCTAATTTGTACTGTATCCATTTCATTAGCATTGTATATATTTGTCCAACAGGCTTCTGTTTTGAAGATTCTCAAAAGCTGATGCACTGCCTTCTCTATGCTCTGTAATCCTGGAACCCTAATTCAATGTTACTATAAATATTGTTAATGCTCAAGAATTTAGAAAAAAAAATTTCATCTTTCCATGAATTTTTTTACTAAAATTAACTGCTATAATTTTCAATTAGAAAATGTGATTTTAAGATTTCTCAAAAAATCATGGAATATAAAAATATTTATTTATTAATAAAAAATAAAATTGGGGGCAGCTAGGTGGCACAGTGACTAGAATAGCAGCCCTGGAGACAGGAGGACCTCAATTTAAATTTGACCTTAGACACTTGACATTAATTAGCTGTGGGGGACCTGGGCAAAGCATCTAACCCCAAATACTTCAAAAAAATTAAAATTAAATTACTACATTTAGAACTTATGAAAAACCTTTTATATCAAGAAAATAGTACTCTTGACAAAAAAGTTCCATGTTTTTCCCATTATATTTTCACCTGTGGGATTAATAAAATAAAAAATAAAACAGACCCTACTCTTAAGGAGGTTATAGTCTAGGAAGGGTTGAAGGAGAAATATGTCACATACAGACATGTAAATACAAAATAATGTGAATAGGAAATGAGCACTATAAAGTACTGGGGTGCTTATGTGTAGAATTTTTAATTCTGATTGGTAGTCAGTCTACAAAAGTAATGCATTTTCTGAAAAGAACACATACCTGTACCAAGGATAAACGAAGTTTTCCAACACTAATTCAAGCATCTGGGGGAGAAAACATTTTTTTAAAAACCAACAGTGTATTAATTTATTTTAGGAAAAACATCATTACATTTACTAATATGAAACATATGCTAACATTAACAAATTTTCCATTGCAAAAAACTAAGACCTCTGAAATGCATACAGCTTTGCAAGTTTCCCATAGTTATAAAGTGTTCTTGGAGGCAACAATCCAAATAGCCCCAAGAGCAACAATCTAAATAGTGCCAGAAACCTTTCAAAGACACTACTCCCAGTTCAATTGCAAATCCTGAGGAATAAAGGGAAAGCAAGTAACATTTATTGTATGAAAAAGGCCTTACATCAGTTATTTTATTTGATATTTAAAACAATTTTCAAAGGAGGACAATACAACTAATAGATATCATTATCCCCATTTTATAGATAAGAAAACTTAAGATTTAAGGATTGACTTGCTCACAGTCACAAAGATAGTATAGTATAGTAAATCCTTGAGGTGATACCTAAACACTAGTCTTAATATCATGTACACTACACTTTCTATTACACAAAAGTAAAAAATATGATGTCAAAACTTGTCTTTCTCCAAAGGTAATTAACGCATGGGTACATATGCATGCACTGACTCTCACAGAGAGATGGAATAGAAGGTCAGGACTCAAAAAGGGAAGCACTGAGACTGACAGCCCCAGTAAATCTATATACTAAAAAGGAATTTGTAAGCCATAACTAGTACACATGCCTTGACCCTGGTAGCAAAACTTTCAATACTGGCAATAAATAGGAATGTAAATAGTTTTTAGTATAAGACATCAACATGAGATATATTAGTATGAGATATTTCTAAATTATCAGGGTCCTTTATAATTACAATGTACAAAAAATATTCCTCTATAAAGTCAATGCTAGGAGATATTAAAAAAATACCTATTCCTTTCAAAAGTCTCTTTTAGACAAAGAAGGATGGAAAAGTACAATCAAAGATTATAAAACTAGAGAGCACTTTGGAAATTCCAGAAAAGAAAAATATCAAGAGATAAACTGATTACTTACTGCACTTCTACTAGCTAAGGAACAGAAAACTAATTTACAAAAAGGAGAAATAACATGGCAGGGTTCAGAGTGCTCACTCCCCCCCCCCCCCCCCCCGCTCCATTAGCATAGTAACAATTTATCTTCTACTAAAGAATAGGTAAAGGCACCAATTCCTTTTGGTACTCCAATGAGTAAATATCAAAGTTAGACTCATTACTGAGGAAGACATATAATCCACTAACATCTACTTCCTCTAAGATGCCCAGTAATTGGGGAATGGCTGAACAAAGTGTGATATATTTATGTGATGGAACACTATGGTCCTATTAGAAATCAGGAGGGATGGGATTTCAGAGATGCCTGGAAAGACTTGCATGGACTAATACTGAGATGAGCAGAACCAAAAGAACACTGTACATTCCACAACATGGGGTGATGATCAACCTTGATGGACTTCCTCAATCCACCAGTGCAACAATTTTAGGGAATCTGTGATGGAGAATACCATCTGTTTCCAGAGAAGGAACTGTGGAGTTTAAATGGAAGACCAAAGCTTTATTCTCTTCAATTTTTAAAAGTTGTATATATTATGTAATTTTGCTATCTCTAATATTTTCTTTCTTCCTGATTCTTCTCTCACAACACATACAATTTTGATCTATGCATATCATGGATTCACATGTAAAGACAATATCAGATTACCTTCTGTTGGGAAGAGGGGGGAAGAAAGGGAGGGAGGGAGAAAAATTCACAAAACTCAAAACACTGTAATAAAATTGACTGGTAGAAATTACCATTGTATGTAATTGGGAAACAAATAAAAGATTTATATTATAAAAAATAAAGAGGAAAAGAAAAATCTACTCCCTATAGACAAGGTCCAGATTTACATGTTGTCTGGAGAAAGTGCAAAATGGGTATCTTCCCTGTCTCTGATCACAGAAAGGCAGTGACACTATTTATTAATATTACTGAACCAGGCATAACCAGGATTTCCTTTTGAAAAGAATTCTAGGCAAACTTAAAATGCTGGATCCACCAGTGTTCATAATTTTTACTCAAGCTAAATAGGCAAAAAAAAAAAAAAGCTAACTGAACTAAACTCTATTTGATGCATCTCACATAAGAAGATATTCTTGATTAAGATTTCAGCCAAACCGTATGTTGAAAGAAATTTGGGGTGGGGGGGATGGGGAGTGGGGAGTACTTTATCACATCTTCTATGTCTAAATGTACATCATTTAGATCATATTACCTCTGAGAGAGATGCATCAACTTTGGAAGATACTTTAAGATCTATCCAGGGCTGGTAGTTTTCAAGCAGTAAAGTAGGTCTGAAAAATACAAAGCAATTAAATTACTTAAAATTCAGAATGTAATGGAAAACAGGATATAAATATTAAACATATACCTTACCTGTGCCTTTCACATTTCACTTTACCACACACAGCACAGCTGTGACCTTGGGGAAACAATTCCTGGATTTCTAAGTGCTTAAAGAAAAAAATTTGAGAAATCAATCACATTTCTATTCCAAGAATATTTCTTTATATGCAAATCAACTTTAAAAGAAATAAAAGTGAATTTTATCATAATAGCATATATGTGTATATATTTGTAAAATAATAATAACTACAAACAGTATCTGGCATTATTTAATGTCTAAAGCTCAAGCTTTCAATTATGTTGAAAAATATACAAGAAATAACATTGAAACTTTACCCTCCATATTACATTTAAACAATTTCTCCAAAATTTCCCTTAAAAATTTGCAACTTAAGATTTTTGCAAGTCAAAAATGTCAATTATCTTTTAGATCTAATCATATCTAATATAAAGAAAAATTAAAATATTTTTGTAAAATTCAGCACATAAGCTACATTTCTAGAACTAAAACTTAAATTTCTACCTTTCAGAACAATTGCAAAAAAAAGGATCCATCGTATATATGAACCCTGTAATAAGTTTTTCTCAAACTTTTAAATAAGCAGAGTTACGGGGATGGAGCCAAGAT
Source organism: Macrotis lagotis (assembly GCF_037893015.1). Taxonomy (NCBI): domain Eukaryota; kingdom Metazoa; phylum Chordata; class Mammalia; order Peramelemorphia; family Peramelidae; genus Macrotis; species Macrotis lagotis. The sequence goes on from NC_133662.1 coordinate 78,072,704, forward strand.
AGCGACAGGAGAAGAGCCTCTCTTAGGTGCTCTCCAATATTTCAAAACTTATAAAATAAGGACTCTAACTAAATTTTCAAGAGACAGAACACACAGAGAGATACAGTGAGGTAATTCTCCAGCCGAAGATAAACTGGAAAATAGTGGAAAGGCTCTCCATTCAACAGGGCTAGAGGGGCAGCCCGCCAGAATAAAGGAACTTCAGCCTCCTGGAGGCAGCCCCAGGGCACCTGGGAGCCAGGGCTTAAGGCAGCAGGGAAAGTTTCCTGACTTACACCCCAGGAGCACCGGGAACAACTTGGAAGATTGGGGTGGGGGCCCGGCTTCTGCCACAGCTAGGCCCATGAAGCCCAGCCCTCAGGGCACAGAGCTGTGGCCAAAGCAGCCCAGATCCAGGAAATGAAAGCAGGCAGAGACTGTAAGCAGGAGCCCCCAGGCAACTGAGCCTTGAGTGCTCAACCTGGGTAGGGGAGTAGAACAGAACTCTGGGGCTCTGACCACATTCATATCCTGATCACAGTCTAGACCCCCCCCCCCATAGAACAGTAAGGTCCCCCCACCTCAGCCCCATGGCAGAGGGGTGTGCTTGTGGTCATTCACAAACCAGAAGGGAAGACAGAGCCTCACATATGGAGATCCTGGGGGGGGGGGGGGGGGAATGTCATAATAATACTCAAAAGCTCAGGAAGCACCCCAAAACCAGGCACAGGCTGGGAAAATGAATAAAGAGGAACACCATTGAGAAATACATTGTTGATGATCCCAAGAAGGATCAAAATACTCAATCTGATGATGTGGAAATACAAGCTCCTGCTAAAGTCTCCAAGAAAAACAGAAATTGGGTTCAAGACATGACAGAGCTCAAAAAAGATTTTGAAAATCAAGTGAGGGAGATAGAAGAAAAAATGGTAAAAGAAATGAGAGAGATGCAGGAAAAACATGAAAAAAGTCAACAGCTTAGTCAAGGAGATCGATAAGAATGCTGAAGGAAATAACATTTTAAAAACCAACATAGGTCAAATGGATAAAACAGTTCAAAAGGTTATTGAGAAGAATGTTTAAAAAGCAGAGTTGGCCAGATGGAAAAAGAGGTAAGAAAGGTCTCTGAGGAAAATATATCCTTCAGCTCTAGAATGGAACTGAAGGAAGCTACTGACTTTAGGAGAAGTCAAAACACAACACTTCAAAACCAAAAGCCAAGTTCCAGAACTCCCAAGTCAAAGAGAAAATATTAAAAGCAGCCACAGAAGAACGCAATTCAAATATCATGGAGCTGCAGTCAGGATCACACAGGATTTAGCAGCAACTACATTAAAAGCTCGTAGGGCTTGGAATATAATATACCAGAAGGCAAAAGAGCTTAGAATGCAACTGAGAATCAACTACCCAGCAAGGCTGAATGTCCTCTTCCAGGGAAAAAGATGGATTTTCAATGAACCGGGGGAATTTCAAATGTTCCTGTTAGAATGGCCTGAGCTGAACAGAAGGTTTGATCTTCAAATACAGGACTTGATCTTCAAATACAGGACTCAGGTGAAGCATAAGAGATTGGAGAAGAAGGGGAAAATATGAGGGACTTAATGATGATGAACTACATGTATTCCTGCAAAGAAAAAGGATACTGATAATACTCATATGAACCTTCTCAGTTAATAGAGCAGGTAGAAGGAGCTTTTATAGTTGAAGCACAGAAGAAAGCTGAATTTGAAGATAAAATATGGAGTAAAAATGGAGTCAATAGAAAAAAGGGAAATGTAATAGGAGAAAAAGGAGAGGGGGAATAGGCCAAGATATCTCATATAAGATTTTTCTTTATTACAATGAGCTATTGCAATGATACAGAAGGGGGGAAGGCAAGGGGGAATGAGGGAATCTTTGCTCTCATCAGAGGTGGCTAGGAGAGGACACAGCATATATATATATATACTCAACAGGGTATAGGCATCTGGAGTTAGAAATGGGGGGACAGGGGGAAGGGGGGTGATGTGAGTGATGGAGGAGAGGATGGACCATGGGGGGAGAGTGGTCAGATATAACACATTTACTTTTTTACTTCTTGCAAGGGGCTGGGATTGGATGGCCTGTCCGGGACCATAGGGCCAGGTGGATGCTGGGCCTAAGAGGTGGTATGAGGGCTCAGGGCCTCTTGGCCCCAGGGCCAGGGATCTGTCTGCTGCACCACTCAGCTACCCTACAGCAGAGTAAGAGTGAAAGGAGAGAAGATATATTACATAGCAGTGGAGAAATACGAAAGGAGGGAGTTGTGATCAGCAATGGCAACGGTGGAAAAATATGGAAGTAACTTTTGTGATGAATTTATCATTAAGAATGTGATCCACCCATGACAGAGTTGTTGGTGTTGGAACAAAGACTCAAGCACATTTTTTTTTATTATTATTTTGAGGGGGGGTGCAGGGCAAATAGGGCTGGGTGGCCTGCCTGGGGCCACATAGCAGGGTGATTGTTGGGTGTCTGAGGCTGGATTTGGACCCTGGTGCTCCTGGCTCAAGGGTCAATGCCCTGTCTGCCACCCAGCCACCCCTACTATTATTACTATTCTATTTTATTTTGGGTCTTTCTTTTTCTCTTTTTTTGGTTTTCGCAGGGCAGTGGGGTTAGGGTGGCTTGCATGTCACACAGCTGGGTGATTGTTGGGTGTCTTGAGGCCAGATTTGGACCCAAGTGCTCCTGACTGACTCCAGGGCTGGTGTTTCATCCACTGTGCCACTTAGCTGCCCCTATTATTATTTTTTATTTTAATTTTAACTATTTCCTCTTTTCTTAACTTTATTGCTCATGAGGGTCCACATATTTTTGGGGGGAGGGGGTATTATGTTTACTCTTAAACAAGAATATTTTAGTAATGTATAAAAACCATCATTTGTACAAAAATAAAATAAATATAGTTTAAAAAAAGAGGAGTTACATTTCCTGTTTCCAAAAGTTTTCAAATCTTTAGGATAGAGAAAAAAAAGTGGTAAGAAAATTTGAGATAATAGCAGAGGGTCTTGCAGCCAGGTAACCCAAATATACTGTATTACATACAGAGAATCTTTCTTTAGAGACAGAGGGTATTAGGGATAACTGAAAATTAAAAGTATTTCCATTTAAAATGTAAATAAATTTCACTTTTATCACAATAGCATATATATATATATATTTATTTGAAAAATAATAATGGTAGTATCAGGTAATATTTAATGTCTAAAGTCCTGCTTCAAACACATATCAGTTATGTAGTCCTTGGGCAAGTTGCTCAATTTCAGAGCCTCATTTAACTTTCTAAGATTCTAAGTGTGGTATAGCAGCTATAAACCTCATAAAAGGAATTTCCTCACCAGAGCAGGGGGAAGGAACTGGAATTTATATAGGATCCATCATGTGCCAGGCACTGTGCTAAGCACTTTTTGCAAATATTTCATTTGACTTTCATATCAACCCTTCAAGGTAGGTGCTGTTATCACCACCACTTTCATAAACAGGGAGGTCTTTTCAGGAATGAAATCACAGATGGGGGGGAGAGTGATAGGGGTGGGGTTTGAAGCTGAGAGAGAAGAGGTGAAGGGGGAAGAGAAGATATGTTTTTGAAGATACACCTACCGGTATTTTGGTCAGTGGATTCACAGACAATTGCTAAAAACTATGGTCACATGAGGTTGTGGGGCTATCAGTTTGGAAAGCTAGAAGCTAGAGGTATTACTGGTAGTATAAAAAACATGACTGGCATTTATATCTTACATATCTTTATATCTATAAGGGATTAATTATACCTTGTAACATTAAAAAAAGTTTTTAATGTAACAACATCCTTAACAAGAAGAAATTTTACCTTGGGCTTGTATCTGATTGTGAAGAAAATATTTGGCAAAAGAGTATCAGGTCCTAAGGAGCAGTAGAAAGTGACAACTCCAGCCAGAAATGACCAAAAGATCATTAAAATATGAAGATACCTTGTAAAAAAAAAATTGAAGATAATAGGTAAAAACAACACAAACCACTAATTCCATTTTTCTTAAATAGCATTATTACTTCCTTGAGAAAACTCACTCAATACAATAAGAACATTTTGAAATGTTATAGTTAAATTTCAAAATGAAAAAATTAAATATCAAATAAATTCTTCATAAAAACAACTATTCACAATGACATAAGGAATCATAAAGTACTTTGTAACAATTCTATGAGGTCTTTGGTGGGGGAAATTTGATGAGAACTGATTCTGAACTACTTTCTACAATACACATTCATAGCATTTTTACATATGGAAAGATGACAGCCTTAGAGGTGGAGGGGGGACCTAAGGGGTTAAATAGTCCAACCATCTCACTTTTCGAGGTAAATAAACTGAGGGCCACAGAGAAGGTAATAGAGCTGGGATTTAAACCCAATTCCCCTGACACTAAACCCAATTGTCTTTTAAGGAACATTAAGGAATGTTCATTAAATTGAATTCACATCTATTCACTATCAAAAATTAAAGGTATCAGCTATAACTATCTCAGTAATGGTTAGAAAAAAGGTAATCAATTCCTTTATCAGTTCCAGCACTTCTGTATCTATTAAAAATTTTTTCTTTCAAATCTTAGATACAGAAATGTGGAAACTTAAGACCAATACATTTTTTAAAAAAATGTTCTGTTCAGCTTCTTGCTTTCTTTTTTTTTAGGTTAAAATGTAAATTTCAGCATCTCTATTGTCACTTTTTTACCCAGCAGGTAACAATAATGGGATTGTTCTTATGGCAAATATACTTCTAATGACATCATTTTGGAAACTAAGTGGACAATCACTGAAAATTAAGAGTACTACAGTATACATGAACACTTCTCAAAGGAAGACTTGTATCAAACATATCAAAGAAAATTCCAACTTCCTAATTATTTTTAGAGAAAACAAAATCAAAACAACTCTAGGATTACTTCACCCTCAGCAAATTAGTGAAGATAAAACAGAAAAACTGTCAGTGTTGGGTACACTAACACACTCTTAGTAGAGGTTCAAAGTGATTCAACTATTTCTGGAAAGTACCTTGTAATTAAGAGAAGAAAAAGACTAAATTAAATGAACCAGAGATTCTACTAACAAGGATTTATCAGAAGACAGTCAATGATTCTAAAAAAGGCATTATATATATGTATATGTATATGTATATGTATATGTATATGTATATGTATGTAAAAATATTTTAAGTGGGTGCCTGTCAACTAAAGAAGAAATACATGTCATGATATATAAATGCAATGGAACATTACTGAACTATTAGAAATTAGCTACGTGATGCAGTGGATACCCTGGAGACAGGAGGACTTGAGTTCAAATATGGCCTCAGTGTTTAGTGGTGTGACCTTGGGCAAGTCCCTTAATCCCATTGCCTTGCAAAAACAATTAAAAAAAATAAATTATACATGAAAAATTCAAAGAGGCTTAGGAAGATTTTGATAAAATGATGCAAAGTAAACTGAAGGTAGTAAACAATACACAAGGAATAACACAAGGTAAAGAACAACAATAAAACAAATGAAACTTAATGAACAAGGTTCACTTAAGGAATATAAAAAGATATCTCCTTCCCATATTTACCACAGACATGGGGGGGCAACAGGCAGTGAAAAAACAGATTAATTTCCCCTTTCCCCCTCTCAATGTATTGTTCAGTTTTAATAAACTAATACATGGGGAAGTGTGTGTAAAAATAAAAGATCAAAATAAAAATTTATCTCTAAAAATAAAAAAAATCCTGCAGCCCTGGAATGAAAGAACCTTCTAGGGAGCAGGGAGAAGAGAGGAAAAAATGTGGAAAAAAGGAAGGGAATAAGTATGCCCTCTTAATTCTCAGTGAAATATATGAAAGAAAGTCACCTATTCTAATTAAAATAAAACTGCCATAAATATATAAATTGCATCACCTTCTTGCAGCTTTCTAAAAAAATGAAAAGTCAGTGTAAGTCAGTGGAAAGAATGCTAGATTTATTTTCAGATCTAGCCTGAGATCACTGTTCTACATGCATGACCTTAAGCAAATCATTACTTTCTCTGGGTCTAATTTCTTCCTTAACAAAGCAGTATGGTTAAAGAGAAAGAGCACTAGTTCTGTGTACAGGCCCTGGCTTAAAAAAAAAAAAAATCCATATTTAATTCTAACAAAAAGCAAGAATCTACTTAACTTACCAGGGTTTCTATTTCTCTATCTGAATAGTGAGGGTATCAGACTAGATGAATCTTGCAGCCCTTAACCTTTTTTTATGTTGTGGACCCCTTTGGTGTTCTGATTAAGCTAATAGACCATTTTTCAGAAAAATGTTTTTAAATGCATAAAATATATGGAATTACAAAGGAAACCAATTTTATACTGAAATAATGGTTATCAAGATATGTTTTTTAAAATTTCTGAGGGGCAGCTAAGTGGCACAGTGGATAGAGTACCGGCCCTGAAGTCAGAAGAACCTGAGTTCAAATTCGACCTCAGACACTTGAACTGTTATGGACAACACCATCCACATTCAGACAAAAAATAAAATGGAAAAAAAAAACAAAACCCTACACAATCTGAATGAATACTATGCTCACATTTTTAAAAAATTCTCTTATGTTTTTTCCTTCCTATCCCATGATTTTCTTTTCCCTTAGTCCTAAGCCCTCTTATAGAAAATAACTAATATGTAAACACGTTAAACACAAATGTATATTCACTAGAATGTTTGTTGCTGAGGGGAGGGGGGGGTGGGAAGGAAGGATGGAAGAAAATTGGAGCTTTCTCAACTTAAAGCAGCAAATACAATTATCACAATTAAAATCCCAGTCTTTATTTTTTTTATTGCTAAGTGAACTATCATACCTCCAAGTACAGTCTAAGCCTACACAAAAATTGATTTTCTAGAAGCAATTCAGTCATAAGTGTAATTTTGACCATTAATTTTATATAAAATCTATCACCTCTTTAACATGAGTGATAGAAATGTGTGATTTTTCTGTATGAATTGAAACTTTTTTCATTTTCCTACATTCTACAAACCTTCACAAGATATTTCAGTCAAAACAAACTGTGGTATATGTATGTGGTGGAACACTATTGTTCTATTAGAAACCAGAAGGGATGGGAATTCAGGGAAGCCTGGAGGGATCTGCATGAAATGATGCTGAGTGAGATGAACAGAACCAGAAAAACACTGTACACGCTAACAGCAACATGGGGGTGATGATCAACCTTGATGGACTCGCTCATTCTAGCAGTGCAACAATCAGGGACAATTTAGGGGTATCTGAGATGGAGAATACTATCTGTATCCAGAGAAAGAATTGTGGAGTTTGAACAAAGACTGAAGACTTACTTTTAATTGAAAATAAAAAACCGTTTTCTTATTATTTAATCTTGCTATCTCTTATATTTTTTTTAATTTTTCCTTAAGGATATCATCTCTCTCAACACATTCCATTTAGATCAAAGTATAGCATGGAAACACTGTAAAGACTAACAGACTGCCTTCTGTGGGGGGTGGGGGGAGGGAAGTGAGATTTGGAGAAAAATTGCAAAATTCAAAAAAGTAAATTTATTTTAAACATAAAAAGGGTTAAAATAAAATGATAGAAAATATGTTAGATTAAAAAAGGTATTTCAGTCATATAAAATACAGAATTCTCATTCTTCTCCAGCTAAACAAAATTTGTGACTCTTTTATTCATAGGAAAAAAATTCAAACTCTACTTTCAAGACATTCCATAATTTGTCTGCAATTTACCATTCCAACTTCACCTCTAATTTCTCTCTTAAATACAATCCCCCTAAGGGCATACTACAGTGCCAGATTCTTCTACTTGTTTGCCCTGACTTTTCTACTCCCCTATTAAGCTCTTCCTCCTAAAGTCTACCTCTCAGAATACCTGATTTCCATCAAGTTTCAGCTAAGAATTCATATGTACCAAATAATATTTTCTTTTCCATTCTTTTTTTTTGAATGTGGCTAATGTGGGACTTTGTTTTATATGACTATATAGGTCAGTAATGGACTTTTTTTCTTGCTTTCTCAAGCCAAGAGTAAAAAGGAAAGGACAAGGGAGAGTTTGGCACTGAAAACAGAACTGCATTTCAAAAAAAAATTCACGTGCATATCAAAATATTTATAGCAATATTTTTTTTTTGCCCAGATTTGCACATTTTTATAGCTTAATAGTATTTTATTTTTCCAATTACATGTAAAGATAATTTCCCTTTTCTTCTTCCTTCCCTTCCCCTTCCTCAAGACAAGTAATATAAGATATGCATGCACGATCATGTTAAACCTATTTCCAAATCAGTCATGCTGTGAAAGAACAATCAGAAAAGGAAAAACCACAAGAAAGAAAAAAACTTTTCTAATGAAAGTAGTGTGCTTTAGTCTGCATTCAGACTCCATACTTCTTTCTCTGCATATGGATGACATTTTCCCATCACAATTCTTTTGGAATTGTTTTTGATCATTGTATTTCTGAGAAGCGCTAATTTTATCATAGCTGATGATTACACGATGCTGCTATTACTGTGTACGATGCTGCTATTACTGTGTACAATGTTATCCTGATACTGCATAGCAATACTTTTGCAGAAATAGGGATCCGCAAGTGTGAAACATCCTGTAACATTTTACTTTTTGATATGCTGACAGGTTTTCCTGAAAGTATTCTTAAAAAAAAAAAAAAGGATGAAGAGAAAAACAATCTTTGTTTTAAGGCTCCCTAACTGGTAACAAGAAAACAAGGGGGAAATTTAGACAATTAAAAAACAAAAGGCATCAATAAAAGTCTATTTAAAAACAAATTAACAAAAGTCATTGAGGTCAGCACTTTTTTCATCTTCTTTGTTATCCCTGACTTAGCACAGTGTCTAACACATCAAACTTATTGAGTCCTGATTTCTCTTAAAATCAGCAATCTCCCCAGTCTCTATTGTTTGTCTGAAGGATGTTTTCCTTAGAGAGAGCTTTCTTATATCTTTTTCCATCTGGCCAATTCTGCTTTTTAAGCATTCTTCTCCTCAATAACTTTTTGAACTGTTTTATCCATTTGACCTATGCTGGTTTTTAACATGTTATTTTCTTCAGCATTGTTTTGGATCTCCTTGACTAAGCTGCTGACTTCATTTTCATGTTTTTCCTGCATCTCTCATTTCTTTTCCCAATTTTTCTTCTATCTCCCTCACTTGACTTTCAAAGTCTTTTTTGAGCTCTGTCATAGCCTGAGCCCAATTTCTGTTTTTCTTGGAGTCTTTAGATGCAGGAGCTTGTACCTCCTCATCTTCAGATTGAGTGTTTTGATCCTTCCTGGGATCACAGGCAAAATATTTCTCAATGGCCTCTTTTTTTTCTCTGCTTACTCATTTTCCCAGCCTGAGCCTGGTTTTGGGTTGCCTCCTGAGCTTTTGGGACACACCCACAAGGATCTCAGTGTGTGAGGCTGTCCTCCCTCCTGGTCTGTGAATGACCATAAGCGGCCCCCTCTGCCACAGGGCGGAGGTGGGGGGGGGTGCTGCTGTTCTATGGGGGGGCCTAGACTGCGATCAGAATCTGAATGTGGTCAGAGCCCCAGAGTCCTGTTCCAGGGACAGAGGACAGAGCTAGGCAGTCTTTCTTCACTCTCCTCCCTAGGCTTAACAAGCTTATGCCCTGGGGGCTTCTGCTTAGCAGCTCTACCTGCTTCTGGTTACTGGATGTGGGCTGCCCTGGCCACACTGCTTGCTGTGTGCCCTGAGGGCTGGGCTTCACGTGCTCACTCTAGCAGAGGTCCCGTGTCCCATTCCCACCCCCACCCCACCCCTGTCCCCCCCAAGTTTGCCTGGTCTGGTACTCCCCAGGGTGTAGGGTCAGGAAACTGCCCCCCCTTCTGTGAGCCACTGCTCCCAGCACCCTAGGGCTGCCTCCCGGAGGCTGAAGTTCCTTCCCTCTGGCAGCCCATCCCTTCAATAATCCTGTGGAGCCGAGCTGAACTTTCAGCTCTTTTCCAGGTTACCTTGGGTTGGAGAATTGCCTCACTGGATCCCTCTGTGGGTTCTGTCTCTCAAAAATGTAGTTAGAGTCCTTAGTTTATAAGTTTTGCTCCAGAGAAACTGAGAGATGGTCCTCTCCTGTCGCCATCTTGGCTCCACCCTCACATCAAACTTTTAATGAATATTTGTTGTTTGACAGTGGTTATTCAAGGTAAGTGTTTTTATTTATTGCTCTCTCTCATATTCCTGCTTGAGATAATGATCGCCCACCCCATCTCCTTTTTTTAAAAATCAATAGTATCTACTGAATATCTCCTATTTTGCCAAACTAAGAGATAGTTTAGTTGTGAGATCAAGCCTTGCACTTCCAGACTGGATGAGATTGGGAAACCCAGTCTCCAAACAATATCCTAAACATCAAAAAAAATTTCATCAAAAAAATTAACGATCAGAATTTTAAACTTGTACTCTAGAAAAATCAATCTTGCAGCAGTGCAAAGATAAGATTGGAGATGGAAATGAAAAGATCAATTAGAAAACTCTATTAGTTTATGTAAAACGTTGTGAAGATCTACAAAAGTACAATGGAAATAAAAAAGAAGAGATGCACTGGAGGGATAATTGTGGAGGTAGAATTGAAAGAACTTACTATTATTTATATGTGAGAATTAGAGAGAGAGAGAAGTCAAAGATGTCTCATAAACAAATGGAATAATGGTATTGTCAGTAACCCAAACAAGGAAATCTGGAGGAAAGGAATGTTTAAAAGAGGAAGCTAAATTTACTTTCAGATATGCAGTTGGAGTGTCAGGGGTATTCTACATAGCACTGTCCAATAATAGACACTCAGAAATGGGAATGTGAAACTAAAGATATAGATTTGCAAGTTCTCTGTCAGATATACTGTACAAATGATAGCTGAAGCCATGGGAGTGGATAAGGCTGCTAAAGGAAAGAAAAATGTAAGGAGGGAGAAAAGAAAGAGTGAAAGGAAAGAAGTAAAGACAAGAACATGGCCTTAAGTAATGCTACATCTAGGGAACAATAAGAGAAGTGGGGGGAAATAAAAGGAAAAATCAAGGTAGTGCCAAGACATGCCAAATACTGTGGAAGAGGAAAGTTGAGAAAAGGCAAGAGCAATGACAATCTTTATAGCAAAAATAGCTCCAGTAGAGTAGTAGAAAAGACTGCAAGAAATAGCCTTCCTAACAGAAATGAAGTGAACATTTAAACAATTAGAAGTGACCGTGTGTTGCTCTTTCTCAAAAAAAAAAATGGGACAGGAGCTTGAGGAACAGTATCAGTTTTAAAGGAAGAAAATTTTAAACATAAGTTTAGACAATTTTGAAGGCACAGTGAAAGAAATCAAGATGGAAAGATGAGAATTTAAGAGAAAAATATTCATTGATGAAATAAGAGTTGTACAGTAATAGAATCAAGGGAAGAGGTGTTTTAGGGCAAAACTCAAACTTCAGATGTTAAATTTCCTCATGTATAAAGTAGAGACAGCTACATTTCACAGAGCTGCTATGAGGAAAGCACTTTGTAAACCACAAAGAACTAAGTAAATGTAAGCTATTATTATTGACTCGTGACATATCTTTTCAAAAGTCCTATTTTTACATTTAAAATCTATATTGATATGTCTACCTGCTCTTATCTCCCTAAGAAAATTAAGCTATATGAAGCTAAGGAAGCATACACACAAAATTTTTTGTATTTCCCAGTTTTAAGCACAGATTAGAAATTAACTAATTAACATTCATTGATTTAATATTAAAATTATTTAATAATGATTTCCAAATAGTGTTAGGTGTTCTGCCCCTCTGGCCCAAGTAATAGGTAGATCAAAGAGACTCATAGAAGTTTTTTTATAAGAGATCACAAAATAAGGAATGACATGAGTGGTGATCCAGCAAAAGAGATTGCGAAAGGAACAACCAGACAAGTAAAAAGAACTACAAAAAAGTAAAGTTACAAAATTTAGAAAGAGAGAATAACCAGGAGAGAATGGTAGAATATGTCAAAGCTACAGAGAGATGAGAGAGAGAGAGAGAGAGAGAGAGAGAGAGAGAGAGAGATAAAGATCAATAAAAACTAATGGATTTGGCAATTAAAGGATGACTGGTAACTCTGAAGACAGTAGTTTCTGATCAGTGATAAGGCTAGATAAACCATAATGTAAAGAGTTGAGAAGTGGGTGAGAAGAAACCAAGTAGATACAATAAGAACAAATAATTCTTTCCAGAATTTTACCCTTGAACGGTAGAATCATTTGAATGATGGGAGAACTGCTAAAATGTTAACTTGGGAAGAGGTGGTGCAAAAGTGAGGTTGTTTTTTAAGGATGGACATGTTTGTTTGTAGGCAATAAGAAAGGAGCCAATAGAGAGACTGAAGATTATTAACAGAGTAGATGAAAGAATTGGAAGTAAAACAGATACCTAATTGATTAGAGAAAGGCTAAACAAACTGTGGTAAATGAATGTAATTTAAGTATTGTGCTGTATGGACAGATTTACATGATTATCAGAGAATCATGAAAAAATTTACATGATCTGGTACAGAGCTGCAACATTTTAAGTGCAAAGAACAAAAAAATCAAAAATGAAGGCTAGATAATTAAAAATAGTAAGCATGGTGCCAAAAAAGAAATAGAAAATAACCCCATCCCACTCCTTTGCAGGTTTGGAAGATTCACAGGTATGGTACATTTATACATTTTCAGACATTTTCAATATATTGATAAGTTTTATTGACTCTGTCTTCTCTTTTTTCTTTATAAATGTTATACTATTACACATTATTTATATCAGATTATTTACTATCTCCTAGAGTGGGGGAAGAAAATTTTACAAAAAATGAATGTTGAAAACTTAACTTTAAATAAAATTGAAAAAAAGTAAAATTAAGATTTTTAAAATATATGTGTTATCTCAGATGGTTCTCTGGGAGGAGGGAGGAAATGAATGCTGATAGAAATTATAGAAATGGAAAAAATATATCAAGAAAATTAAAAAAAATTTTTTTCAAAAATGAAGTAGATAGGGACAGCTAGGTGGGGCAGGGGATATAGCACCAGCTCTGGACTCAAGAGGATCTGAATTCAAATGCAGCCTCAGACACTTAATAATTACCTAGTTGTATGACTTGGGCAAGTCACTTAACTCCATTGGCTTACAAAAACCTAAAACAAACCAAAAAAAAAAAATGTACTCGATAATTGTGCAAGCAATCTGAAGGAGAACAGAGGAGACTGGGATTAAGGGTACAAGAAAAGGCTCACATTTTCATGAGATTGGAGAGAATGAAAGATGTTAGAGATTCCAAGATAGTTTCTACAAAAGGGGGAAAGGAAGGAATTCACAGGGGATAGATCTATTCTTTCAGTAAAGCATAAAGGCAGAGGAGAGATGTAGGGGGAAATTTGAAGAAAGGGATAGTTTAAAACAGCCTTATTAAGGAGTGTGAAGCATATCAAAGAGTATTATTAAAGGATTATTTTTGAACAATAAGATGTCTCTCCTACAAGACCAATGAGTTTGTGTGAATTCTTCCTTCAAAACAGGTGAATGGTAGATAGTCCAGAGGTGGGATTTAGCAAGATATGAAAAGAGCTAGGTCAAGGAAACAAGGGATTATTGAGTAAAAGGATGTGTAACAATAAGGTGTCTAACTATAAGGCGGGATTGCAAAGAAAAGGAAAAAACAAAACAAAGACGATGGCCTTATTTTAAATTAGTCATCCAACTTATTTACCTAACACTGAAATAGGACTTTGGAAGTAAAGACTTTTGATTCCAACACATCAACTTTATCCTTAGAAGCTATGATTTCTTTGTAGGGAAATCCCCACTGGATAATATCTAGACAATTAACTGCCTGAGGCATATGGATCTTAAGTAATTCATACAAAGTTATTAAGTGTCAGCAAGGATTTGAAACCAAGATTTCTGCCTTCATGGTAATGAATCTAAAATTTGCTTTATTTTTTTATCTGATTCTGGACCTGTGATTTCAATTGAATAGGAGTCTGACAAGGTAGAAACTGCCTCCACCTATAAAAATTGTGGTTGCCCTTGCCAGGTTGCCTGTCCATATGATTCGCAGGTCATTGTGCCTTCCCTTGCTAACACTGCCCTCATGGTATTCAAAATACAATACAATACAACTTAGTCTCCTCTCCTACCCAATCTTTCCAGTCTTGCTACAGGATACATATTCTTTGACCTACTGACCCTACTTTCATTTTTAAAGCCCTACCTAGATTTCCAGAATCATTGGACATTATTCTCAACATGTACTCTGCAATCCAGTTAAGTCTGTTTCTCACATGAATCTCCCATCGCCTGCCTTTACCCTATTGTCTCAAATACCTGGAATAGACACCATCATTAACTCAGAAACAAAGAATACCCTTTTTTCTTTAAGATTCAGCTCGCTGATTCCCCCAAACCTGGAATTCTCTCATTCATCTCTTTCCTTCAGGTCCCTGCTAAAGCTCCAACTGCCTATAGTTTTTCCTGATTCTCCCTTCATGGTAATCATGTCTTCCCTGTCCTGATAATCTCCAATTTATCCTGTCTATAGCTTCTTTATATGTGGTTGTTTACATGATGTCCACTCCACTAGTACTAGAGGTGCATTTTACCTTTGTATCCCCAGCACCTAGCTAAGGCATACAGTTGTCATTTAATAAATGCTCACTGACTCATCCTACTATCTCCTTCACAAAACATTTTTTGTATATTTGGATTTGTTCACTACACACTTACAACACATATGTCAAAAGTATGTATCCATACACTCTTGTCTAATAAAAATGAATGTAGGCCTCTTGAAAGCTAGGACTATTTTGATAATTTGTATCTTCTGGAAACATGGTGCCCAAAGGGGAAGGGGTGATGGGGTGAGTAAAGGCATTAATTAATCCCATACAATGTGTCAGAAAACATAAAGCCAAATCAGTCTTGGAAAGGCAAGCTGAGTTTATATTTGTTTATATTAGTTTATATATCTATATCTATATATATATCAAATCTATGTTTATATTTGATACGGTGTGACAACAGGAAACCATAATCAGACCTGTTTTCTTAGGAACATCAATCTGACAGTTATGTGGAGTATGTATTGGAAAGGAAGGAAATAGAATTACACTAAATAATCAGGAAGCAACTGCAAAAGTCCAGATGAGAAGTAATTTGGGACCAAAATAGGATGTTAGATGGTTGAGTGATGAGCAGAGGATGGATTCCAGGGATAGTGCACCCAAACTGTGAATGTGTATCTAGAATAGTGAAACCTTGAATAGGGAAGTTATGAAGGCAGATAATGGAATTATAGACTAATCAGAAAATGAAGGTTGAGTTCAGGATGACAGTATTTTGTTATTTCAAGTTTGAGGTGTCTATAGTACATCTACTTAGTAATCTCTAATAGTAGGTTAGTAAAGAGACAGAAAGCACCTTGAGTCCAGGAAGGATATGGACAATGAAAATCCAGAAAAGGTGATTGAGGAAATGACTAGCCAGGCAAGGAGAATTCTGCTTTCGGATGTTAAGAGGTATCTTTATAGAACTGAATTTAAAACAGATTCTTCCTAACATGTCCCATTTATGCAACCTTGGGCAAGTCATTTAACCTCCCTGGGCTGCTTCTTTCTCATCTAAAAAGTAGGGATAATATCTATAACACCTTCCACAGACTGCAGGAAGCTTCAACTAATAATGTATGCAAAATTCTTTTACACTCCAAAAGCTATTCAAGGATTAATTATTTAGTTTCTAACTAACTAAAAATACAAATCAGTAAAACAATTAACCGGCTTAAATTGTACCTAAAAAGCCCTTTATTTTTTCATAGGAAACTGGAGCCAGAGGGCTAAGGTCACATACTAGGTAGCCTAGTGCATGGCTCTTTCCTCAGAAGCCCATAGTGGGCATGAACATAGAATTTCCTAACCTTAGGCTGCCCCAAGCAGCCAGATCTTTTTTTTTTTAAGGTTTTTGCAAGACAAATGGGATTAGGTGGCTCGCCCAAGGCCACACAGCTAGGGAATGAGTGAGTCCTCCTGCCTCCAGGGCCGGGGCTCCATCCACTGCGCCGCCGAGCCGCCCCGGCTTCCTTTTCTCCCTCGGCCGCTTCTGCCGGGAGGATTCACCGGGCGCTGGCTCGGGGCCGGGGGAGGGGGCCCGGACAGACAGGCGTAGGAAGTCGGGTGGCCCCGGGGGCCGGGAGGGCGGCGAGCCGCTCCGGGGGGCCCCGCAGCCAGGCCGGAAGGTGCCGCCAGCCGCGCTGCAGGTGATGGGGGGGCCGGGCCGGGCCGGGGCCGGGGGGGGGGGGGGGGGGGGGGGGGGGGCGGTTACCTGTTGAGGAGAAGAGAAGCGACGCAGAGGCACAGCAGCAGGAAGCAGAAGAGCGGGTACTGGCGGCAGACCTCTCGCCCCAGATCCAGTCGCAGCCGCAGCTTCAGCTTCTCCCCCGCCGCCCGCACCCACGGAACCATATCGGCTGGGACAGCAGAGCCACCCCCATAGACTTGAATCCCTTCCGGCTGCCGGACCAGCCGGAGCTCCCGACGCTCTGACGCCGCCGCAGCTTCGGCCCGCGGACCGCCCCGCCCGAGCCTGCCCCCCGGGGGCTCCTGGGGCGCATGCGCAGCAACCTTCACCACCTCACTTCTTCCGGGTCCCCGCCTCACGCAAAAACGTGACCCGCGTGACTCGCTTGACTTCTGCTCCCGAAGGCCTTTTCTCGCCTAGTTCTCTGCCCCCGGTCCACGAACACGTTCGCCCCAAGTCAAAAATACCAGCTGCCCTCAATGTCTTTTCTTCGGACTCGGGTCTCCAATTGAGACTCCACTGAAGTCCAAACCCGTCCGGAAAACGGAAAGCAACCCGGAAGCGGAGTCCCTTAGGGGAAAATGAAGGCCGCGGCTCTAAGGAAGTGACGTAGCCGGCGGGAGGCCAGCCACAGGGCCTGCCGGGACCTGTAGTTTTCCGGGAGGCTGCAGCCCACCGGATGCCCCCACCCGCTTCCTCCCGGCCTCTGGGCTGGGGCGGGAGACTGGAGGCTTTGGACCCGGGAGCGGAGAGGAGGGAAGCTTCAAGTCGCGGAACTTAAAGCTAATAAGACTGGGTCAGTGCCTAGAGAATTAGGGGGCGCCCCGGAGGCTCAGTGAGGATTACGGGCGGCCCAAGCCGCGGTGGGGGAGGGCGAGTCCCTCTCCCGAGTCCACAAACCGCCCCGGGCTAGTGCTCGCCAGCGCGGAAGGGGAGGGAAGGTGACCCGGAACTCGAGCTTTTAACCTCCACTTCCTGAGAAGTGAAAAAAAGGAAATCGGAGTAATATTGGATAAACTTATTTATCACCTAACGTTATATTGCTACGGTGACAAAGTTTCAAACCGCGCAAAAGAATCTGAATTAACATTTACCTTAGAGTAGGAGAGCTAGTCACCCGGAGATCCGCCCTTACACACTTGGGGGGCCGCAATGCTTTCCAGAGATTTAGATTACAAAATTCCACCCCGTTGGCTGTTTCATCTGAAGAATATGAGAAGGTCGAGCACACGTAATGGTAAGGCAAGGGCAGTTTGCAGTCTACTAAGGATGGAATACCCACTTCAAAACCATAACAGAAGCCAGGGGTGCAAGTTTTAAGCTAGGGTTGCCTATTATCAAAGGGCCCACCCTAACCATTAAGATCCCGCTATTGTTTGGATTTATGCCTTTAGGCTCAGTTGAAGGTAGCAGTCTTAAAAACCTTAAGGAAATGAGATAAAGTACTAAAAATTTAGTACCTAATACTACAAAGCACACACCTTGGAAAGTAAAAGTTTTCACTTTCCAATTGTAAGTATCTTTGTAATTCTCACTTATAGCAATTTTTCTGTAACTCCCATATTTACCACCACCAAAAAAGAAAACACCTTTGACCAGCATAATGGCCCTATACGGTCCACCCTTATTGACCTGGTTTGAATGACTGGCTTTAAAAAAAAAATCCAATTTACTCTCAAAAAAGATGAATTGTTTAAGTACTGATATTTAGTATAGCTGCGGACAATTTAAAAAAAAAACCCAATAAGGAAATGAACGGTATGCTTACTTTTACATAACTTTTACTACAGTCCTCAACTTATGTTTCTAGAACATTTATATTTTATTAATTTATTCCTTGCAATACACTAGAAGGTGGGTAATATCTCCATTTTACTAGATTGGGAACTGTTTCTGAGATGAAGTAGATCTTTTCATTTTACAACCATTAAAATCTTCCTTGCATTACCTACTGGGTTTCATAGTAATACCCTCTATTAATCAAGGTTTTATTTAGCTGTTAAAATTATATACTTTTTGTGTTGTTCTTTCTCTTTGGAATTACTTGAATTATGAAATTTAACATGAAGCCTTTTTTTGGGAGTTTATCCCATGTCTTTGTGACTCCTTACATTCATTAAATTATTGAAGAATAGTGGGGAAAAGGAGCTAAAAAAAAAGCAGTTTTTACACCATCAATAACCAATTGTT
Source organism: Macrotis lagotis (assembly GCF_037893015.1). Classification (NCBI taxonomy): domain Eukaryota; kingdom Metazoa; phylum Chordata; class Mammalia; order Peramelemorphia; family Peramelidae; genus Macrotis; species Macrotis lagotis. Next base: position 78,091,193 of record NC_133662.1, read on the forward strand.
TAGCTCTTAGTTATTAGTTTGAGAGACCCTAAAATAAGTGTAATATGCTGTTGGAGGAATTGAATCATTTTTAAAGTCGACAATGAAAACCAGGAAACAAAAGAAAATTAGAATTAAATAGAAGGATGACCTATATGATTCTCCTTGCAGAAACAAGAGTTGCAATTTTTTCTGGGCTTCCAAAAGCAATAAGATATTTTATGGGGTACTTCCTCATCTTGCAGTTCATAAATATTTCCAAAATAATAACCACAGAAATAATTGTAGCTTATGGGTTTTAACAAAAAATCGGTTAAGATCCTCCAAATTACATCAGTATATAGGTGACAAATAGAAAGATGAACCCAGGAAATGTTGAAAAGAAAGTTGGAAAATTGTTTCCAAAATTGCAAGAGAGATTTAAAAAGCAAAAAATTTATCTGTTTCATAACTCTTAACTACATATTATGAATACTTTAAAAAAAAAGAATCAGGGACAATGGATAGAAGATTGCATAAAAAACTTACTTTGTGTATGTGCAGGTATGTAGAGAGACAGGAAATAGCTGATTATTAATGTTGGAATAAATTTTTTATAAAATAAATTTTTATTGATTTTTGTTTTTACATAGCCTACATTTCCCCTTGTATCCCCTCCCCCTCCCAGGGGGTCATCCCTTATAACAAAGATTTTTTTTTTAAGAAAAAGAACAAGACAAGAAAAAAATTAAGTAAAACCAGTTAGCATACAAATAAATTTGATATAGGCAATGCTGCAGAGTTCTGGAATCCTATTTCTACAAATGAGCAGAAGTATCTTTTCTTATCTGTTTTTTAGCTAAACTTGTTCATTGTAATTTCAAAATATTAAGTTTTGATGTTGTGATTAATACTATCAATTACTGTACATAATTTACCTGGCTTTATTTAAGTTGACTTTTAACCAGTTCATGTAAATCTTGCCATATTTCTCTGTATTCATCATGTTCTTCATTTCTTGACAGCAATAATACATTACATTCATGTACCACAGTTTGTTTAGTCATTCCCGAGTAAAACATATCTCCTTTGTTTCCAGTCCTTTGCTACCTCGAAAAATGCTACTATAAATCATTTGGGTATATACAGAAGGAGCCTGTCTTTTTGTGAGTCACCTCCTTAGGGTAAACATCTAGCAATGGAATCTCTGGATTAAAAGATAGAGACATTTGAATCACTGCCTAATCCAAATTGCTACCCTATTCATTAGTGAATCTTTCTTGGGAATAATTTCTGATCAACCTATTTGTATACACTCAGGTATCCTAAAAATACAAATAAGGCAATTCCAGCCTGACCTAACAAGCTGTTGGCTAAAAATGGCAAATAGATAAAGAATAAACATCAACAAAGACCAGCACTAGATATTTTGCTGTTATGGTCACTAAAACTAAGACAAAAAGAGCCTTGAAATTTGCAAACTGAGGCAACAAACATTTGAACTTCCCACACATTAAAACTATACTAAGCATGTATAAAATCTAACAGAAAAAAAGTAGTACAAGATTATGGAGATTTCCTCATCAATTACTGAGAAATAGAAAGAAAAGTTTACAAAAAGCTTGATGAAAGCTACAAAACAGATCATTCTGAAAGCATTTTAATGAAGAAACTGGAAAGAAGATAATGACTAGTTTCAAGAAAAACAAACTGACTTTAAAGATGTCCAAAACAAATTTTTTTCCTATCAGTAGAACTACCATATATGAACTCAGGGGCACAGTCTCTGAAACATTGTTTAAAGAAGCAGAAATGGCACTAAAGAAAATAAAAAGTAATTAGACTAAAACAAAGTTTCAAACGTGTCTATATACACAGGATAGAAATTTTGAGAACTGAATATTCTCAAGTCAGGAGGAAGATTTCAACCCCTTGGGAGAAAAAAAATCAAGATGTAATATCAAAAAATACAACCAATAAAATTGTATCAAATGAGACCTATGTGCCTAATTTTTTTTGTCTACAAAATCTTATAATAATCAACACATGCATTGAGATCAAGCTTCATGACAGTACGAAAAGGAAACAGGCATCCTTTTACAAAAGATAGTTTACATTAGTTACATCTTTACATCCACAAAATTAATATTATTTATATAGCACTTTAAAGTTTGCAAAGTGCTTCACAACTATCTTGTCTTATTTTCAACAGCCTTGAGAGGTAGGTGCTATTATCCGTATTTTACAGAAGAGGACATTGAGGCAGAGGTTAAGTGACTTGCCCAGAGTCACAGCAAGTTAGCATCTAAGGTAAGATTTGAACAAGTCTTCTTGACAAGTGCAGCTTGCCATCTACCTAGTCTTTTGACAAGATGTAAATTCCACTGTGCTTACTATTTAGAACTACAAAAAAAAATAGCATTTGGTATACCAAGTAGGTCAAAGACAAAAAGGTCTTGCTTACATGTGTGCATATACATACAAGTATGCATACAAGTCACACATATTGTACTTATATATCTTTAAGAATGGTGATTATAGATAGCACTTCCTCATAGAATCAATGCTATCTAGACTCAAAAGCACAGTCTCTCTGATGTACTATTTAAGAAAGCAGAAATGGCATGAAAGAAAATAAAAGTAGGAAAAGCATTTAGACTAGACTGAGTATAAACAGAAGTGTAAAAAAAAGCAGACTAGACTAAGTGTGTACAGAGGTCTATGCAAAAGATGTATAAGCAAACACACACAGTGCTATTATTAGTATAACTTTGTGATAGCAAAAACAAAAATGTTCAATGGCTCAATAAATTATATTGTATGAAAGGAATGGAGTATGATTGTGCTATAAAGAATGATGAATTCAGAGAAACATGAGAAGATAACAAATGAACTAATGGAAAATTTAGAAATGATGTGTACATAACCTCATTAACGTAAATGAAAAAAACAGTAAAAATCAGTCCATAAAGTTAAATGCAATGACCAGTTAATTTCAAATGCATGTCTTTATTTCAATAAGATTGCAAGGTTAATGCAGAATTTTGCATACACTGATTCTGTGATTAAGTGTTTTACTTAACCGTTACTTTCCAATCCTATTGAAATCGATACAAATGACATTTTACCAAAGGAAAATTGCAGAAGTGGCAAAAAAAAAAGACGTGGGGATCGGTGATATAAGGACACAGAGAAAAGAGCTGGACAACAGACACACAACAATGGAAGTTCCAAACAGTCTTCTGGCACAATGGATTCTCTTGTAGAGATTTTAAAGGAGGTGCTGGAAAAGAATTCTCAAGCAAAGCTCCCAATGGCACAGAGAGCATGAAGTGTACACCACTGGAGAAAGTACCCATATTTATAAGAACACAGATTCGTTGAGGTTTTGATGATCACCAAATAGGGCTGTAATATTCTCAACCCTTAGAAATATATAAAACAGAAAAAATAAACATATAAACACTCTCACTGACCCTACTTTGTGATCTGAGAAAACATAAATTTAAGCTGTCCTGAAAGTGAATTATATACTCTGACAAAACTTTTTTCTTTTCCCATCTACACCTTCAAGCTGTAATTTTGCTAAACCCCTCATTTTCACCTATTAGTTGAGTATGCAGTCTAAATTATAACCAAACTATATGAATGCCTCAGTCACTGGGCCTGCAACTATAAATTTCTGACATTACTTACATATATATATGTGTGTGTGTTTATATACAAACACACATACATACATACAATAATGTAAAAGTGATCTGTAATAATGCAGAATGCTTTTAACTGTGAAATAACTTCAAAATCATTATGTTTTCTAACAAGTAACCAATCTCCAGGAAGCAGCTCTTACCTTGAGGTAGTAGTATAGGACCTTAGCTTGTAGTTCAGCACCTGCTTAAGGTTCCTGAAGAACATTTTATAATATGTACATATATATGTACACACACACACACACACACACACACACACACAAATTTCTTTAAGCCCTCATAAATCATTTAGCCCAATACAATTATTAAGTCTTTAAGGTTTGTCTCTAATTCTTTTCTTCATAGATTTCTCTTCAGATGGAAATTCCTTCCCCCATTTGTAATATTCAAAGGAAAAATAATCTGATCATTTGCACTTTAAATCATTTCCACCAAAAATATTATTTTATTAAGTTTTATATCATAAATTATCTATTTTTTAAAAATCAAAGTATTCAAAAGAGTTTTGGCTAGGGGAGCAGGAAGGGCAGTGTTTTTGTAGAGAATTGAAATACATTTGGAGAGGTGAGCCTAGTCTTAGAAATCTTATACTTGGCCACAGATGAACAACTTCAGGTACAGAAAGCTTGGTAAGCAGTGATGGGGGGGGAATGGAATTTATTAAATTAATAAGAGTAATGACTTTGCAATGTAATGAGGCAACATCCACACGTAGAGAGGTGATAGTCCAGTTCCAGGAACCAGTTTAAAAAGGATGTGAAAACACTAACTTAGAACTAGAGGAAGAGAACTAGTAATCTGAATATATATCAACATAAGAATCAAATAAAGGTTCTGAGACTACAGAAGAAAAGATTCAGCACAAATATGACAACTGTCTTCAAGTATTTAAAGGATTCCTAAGGGTAATTTTGCAAATCCAAGCTTTTCTTCTCTCTAAGCCATCCCAAATGCCTAATTCCAAAACAAGTTTTTCCTCATTTAACTTCTTCCTTATGCCAATTTGTTACAACTCAATTTCAAGGCTGCTCCTCTTCCATTCAAAGACACACACAGTATATCAGAAGGTAGAGAATTGCTTTAGTTAGTATTTAATCATTTTTCCTTTTATGATATGTTATCTAACACCATAAAATCTTAAGATGGAGAGAAAAAAGGGTCCTTGGCCCAATGATAAAGATAAACAAACTAAAGCCCAGAAAGATTAAGTAATTTGCTTAACATTCAGGTCATATAGGTCCACCAAGATAGACCCAGATTTTGAATTTGGTTTCATCAAATTTAGTTTTTCCACAATATAACACCACTACATCTTTAGGCCCATCTTTGCTTTCTGACATGAAACTGATGAAATAGAAGACTCTATGTCCTACATTAATACTATACAAATTTGTTTTAGAAAAGGAGCAACTGACTGCCAGATTATTTGAGGTTTAAATTGAATGAATGAAAACTTTATAAAAGAGGCTGGATCCAGATAACTATCATCTAAACAACAAAAAGTTAAATGCTACATAATTTTCACTATGCTTTTAGGTCATAATAGTTAATAGCATAATTTTTCTTTCTGAGGCTAAATTTTGGGATTGGTTTTTTTTGGGGGGGGCTAACTTTTTTTTTGGTGTAGAGAACTCTCTATGAATTCAGCCAACTGCTTTACACTGTATGATTCTAAACGAATTATACCAAGAACATTATGTGACTTGCCCAGGGTGAGGCTGTCTTAGTGACAGAGGAGTCCATCACAATTCTAAAATGAGTTAACAACACAATCCCATTTTGTCTCTTAATGCTAGTAGCGTATTCCAGAAAAAGTAGTATCATGATTATTTTCTGGTAATACTGCAACTCAAATTTACTACTTTAATTAAACAATATCTAATTAGGATCTTACCTCTAGTACTTTAAAAAATGCATACAGAAAGTATAACTATCTTAAATCAATTTTATTACGTTTACTTTTCTAACATCTGGTTAAAAAATTAAAAATATGACATTTCTTCTATCCAGTATACTCTACTGAGTTGATATCCTTTAAGGCAAATACTAACCATGCTGTAAAGATATTCTGCATAGTCTCCAAATACTTTAAAATTATGTTTGTGGAGACAATAATATTCCCCAAATGCTTAATCTTCCTCCTTAGATACTATCAACTTGGTATTACCAACATGATATAGTAGATGCTAAGCTACCAAAGTCAGAAAGGGCCAATTCTACCCATAATACATAATAAAATAGCAGCTTTTATTATCCTTGGCAAATAACACATTACTGATCCAGGTACTTAAAATGAAGAACCACTACTGATGTGCATTGGTAGAAATAGTCTCCTCATCTGGGAAGTTTCCTATACTGATTGATAAAATCCTAGATCTGCTCTTAATAAAAATGCTTTCAAAGTGTATTAGCTATAAGCAAAGAAGACACGTAAAAATTATCAATACTTTTAAAATTCAAAAGTGAAGAACAAAAAGTTTTCGAACCAAATAAAAGTGTCTTCATTCATTTATAATATTACTCAGATACTGATTTTAAAAGTGTTACATTAAGATAAAGGGTTCAGCTATTTCCCTTTTAAGTTAAAGTCAACACTTTTAATTCTTTGGTAGTTTAACAGCTAGTGATTGTGAGGCAAATTAAACTCACTTTTTCAAGTTCCCCAGTCCCCTTGTTCCAACTACAAGTTGTATATTTCAAAATATAAATGAGCAAAAAATGGAAATTCATTAAAAATGCATTTATAATTAAAGCAACTTTATTTATCAAATGTGGGCTAATTTTTTACAACTATCAAAAATGGATCTCACTCCATCACAGGACTGTAAAGGTAAGTGAACTAACAAAGACTGTTGAGTGGGGAAGTAAATCACAAAGTTTCTCTTCTATGAAAGGATATATTACAAGAGGGAGAGATTAGAAGCACTGGCCCAATTAAGATCCTGTTAGAAGTCTAGAGAAGAAATAATTGGCCTGAATTGTGGTAGTATTTTATATGGAGATAAATTGGAAGTAGAATAGACAGGATTTAGCAACTAATTTAATAAGGGAAAACAAAGTGATAAATCAAAGACAACTTGGATTAGAGGAAATAAGAAATTTATAATCAGAAGGGCAGGGAAGTCTTCTATAAAATTATGTTGGCATGGTCAGATACTGAAGTCTTAAGAAAAATCTTCTAGTCTTCTAAGATCAGCACCTTTGTTCAGTTACATACAGGACAGGGCAACTAGGTGGCACAGTAGATAATAAGAGCACCAGCCCTGTAATCAGTTCAAATCACTGCCCAAGTGATTTAATCCCATTGCCCCACCAAAAAAAAAAAAAAAGGATTATGCAGGGGGCCAGATCCTAAATATAATATGGGACTATACTGGGCATTGATAGTGATTTTTCAGAATGTCAAACTTGAAAGCGTGTAATTATATGATACTGTAATTTTTAAAAAGTGATAGATTTGGCATCTGAGAACCCAAATTTAAATTTTAGCTCCACTAAAGGATCTAAACAAGTCCTTAATCTCTCTGGACCTGTTTTAACTACAAGGGTTTTAAGGAAATATACAGGAAATAAAAGGGTTGGGGACTGAATGAGCTCTGAGATTCCATAAATCAAATTCTTAGTTTCTACATGTTTGTTAACAGCTCAATAAAACATTTTCATTTAAGTTACATAAAATTATACCCTATCCAGATTGGCATACTCTATTATCCAAAATCGATGGGAACTAGTAACTAATAAAAACATTCACAAATAGTGATGGCTACAACAATGTTCCCGTGTGTGTGCGCACACACACACCAATTTTCAAAAAATTCAAGTAAAACAAGGTCACACATTAACATAATACCTTTCTTTGGTGAGTTAAACAATTCCTCACTATTTCACAAAGCTGTATTATATTGGGAACTTGCAAAAACACACATATGAATGAGTATCATGAGGACAGCTACTTTGGGCAGTAGAAACAGCATCAGCCCTGCAGTTAGTAGTTCAAATTTGACCTCAGACAGTGACTAAGCTGCATGACCCTGGCAAGTCACTTAAACTTAACTGCCTCCCACAACCCTGCCAAAAACAATGAATAGCATAGGATATAAAATAAGAAATATGGGGAATAATTATCAAACTAATGAATTGTACTGTGTTCTATTCAAAAAGTAAATTTAAACAAAATCCTTTGCCTTGACAACTGACTAAAGTGCTTATCCATGAGCTCAAATGCCAATTCTGAATGTCTTTTCTTCCCATTTTCCTTAACACTTCCTACGGCTTTTCCAAATGCTTAATATAAAACTAAAATGTCCATACCATTCTGACTCAAACATTTTCACTGGCAGATTCTCCAAGGAGATCAATAACAAAAAGGATGTATGTATACCAAAATGTTTATGGCATCATTATAGTAGGAAAGAACAGGAAATAAAGTTTATGCCCATCAATTAGGGAATGAAGTTGTGATATATGAATGGCAATAGGCATTCAGAAAACTATGACAAGACTCCTTTATCAAATGAAGTAAAGAGAATTAAGAAAATATACACAACAGTATTATAAATGGAATGAACAAAAAATTTGAAACAGTGCTGTGGAATTAAAAAAGTTCAACACTGGCCCTAAGAAGATATTTTACCTAGTTTCTCTGCACAAGTTGGGGTCTATGGGCAATGAATACCATACATTGGGAAATATGGATAACATAAAACCAAATGTATCAAAATTTTATTTAAAATTAATGAAATAGAAAGCATGCCCTGAAAGTCAAGAAATGATATCTGGATAGGGAGATGAAGTAAAAACCTCAAACTTGCTCAATCCAAGTGAAGGAATAACTAGAACTTGTATGGTCTCTGAAGGAAACAAGATTAATCCAAATGCCTCATAACAGAAAGAAATTAAAGGATTTTTGGTAAAAATATATAGCAGGGTACTATAGGAGTGGAGAATAAGGGATCAGGCAGGGATATAACCAAGCAAGCTAGAAATGAGTTCAAGGAGAATTGTGATGAAAAAGAATGACCCCCCCCTTTGGCAGCAAGTAAAATTCATGGCAATCAAGGGAATAGGTAGTTTATTCAGGGGATGGGTAGTTTACCGCTGAACTCATTAATATACTAATTCTAAATTATGTGATACTTAAAGTTTACAACCACTCCTCACAGCTCTTTTAGGTAGGTACTACAAGTCTTATTTCCTCTTTATTACCTGTGTAAACTTAATCTTTCTCAGAGCCTGTTTCTTAATGTATAAACTTAAGTAGTAGGATTAAATAAACTCAAAGACTCCTTAAACCTTTGCATTGGTCATCCAAATTTTATAGATGAGAAAACAACTACTTTAAGAAACATGTCTTCTAAGCATTATAATTAGTAAATAAATGAATGTCCTTTTGACATATATCCAGAATCAGAGTTGGAGTGTGAATCTAAATTTAATGCCATCATTCCTCTACCACCAAACTACCTGGAAAGTAGTAGAATAAATGACACCAACTTTCTTATAGGATCATCTGTGAACAAGCCTAGCAAATAGGAGGAAAGCAAATTTATCAAAAAAGCTGTGCTTAGGATACTATATGCTGTAAAGCAATATAAATGGTATTTTAAAATTTCTAAATGTCCAGGATATTTCACCTTTAATAAAAAAACTATGACATTTAAAAATTAAACATTAATACTGGCAAAGTAGTTAGCAATGAATTGCTGAAAAGGGATGTTTTTACACAATATTTCTAAGGTAGGAAAATGACTTAGAGATTTATATAAACTCATTTATGGAAAAAACTTCAAGTTCTTATAACACAATCTTTTCTGCACATCTTTCCCAACCTTCTTCATGTCAGTTAAGATTTTTTTTATATTCAGTGCTATGTATACTTTAAGGTCAAACCTCAGTCAGAGTACACAGGCTCTTCCCACTGTATATACACAAATTCAATTCCTTAGATTCTGATTTCAAGGTAAAGGAGACATAGAAATGCAAGATATCATCCACCAAAATCAATATTCTTAAGAAGTAAAAAATTCATGAAGTAAAGTCACTATAATAAAAAAAGATGTAACATTTCAAAGTCTACATGTAGACCACTTAGAAATCAATTTATAATACAAAAGAATTATTAATGAAAGCTAGCGTTTCTATAGCCCATCAAGGCAAAGGGATTTAATCCTGTCTTAAAATAATATTAATTCAACAAAAATATTTAAGTGCATTTAATTAGGCATCTGACCTAAGTTCTGTTCCTTTTACTCTGGAAAGTGATTGGCCTAGATAAATATAAATAATACATAGGAAACAGTAACATGGGTTATACAGAACTATTTCACAGGCAGTGTTATGCTTGAACCTCACAACTCTTTAGGTAAACGCTGTTATTAAACCCATTTCAAATGAGGGGAACTGAGGGAGACAAAAGTAACCTTCCCAGACTCAGATAGCTAACTTGTCTAAGGCCAAATTTGAATTCGGGTCCTAATAACTTCAGGTCTAAGACTTTATCCATTGTGCCATCTAAATACCTAGATAAACTATAAGGTTCCTTGGACCTCAAAGTTACTAGGATAAAAGATTTAGATTAAACATCTAATATAGATTTGCCAGAATTCCACAAGTAGCTTTAAGTATATTTTATCAATAATAACTATATCTATGCTGCTATTTATAATTAATAGCATGTGGAAAAGTAAAGATGTTTTAATACTTTGGGTAATTTGCTCCATTATTTTCATCCATTACTAAAAGATCAATGAAAACTTCCCTAAAACTAATGACTTTCTAGAGAGTTCCCTGTGTAGTTTTTTCTAGATTGAAAGTGAGAAAGTTTTTAAAATGCTCATGTATTCCATTTATTCTGAGTAATAAAAATATAAAATTAAATCGTAGAAAAGATTACCATTCTAGGAAAAGTTGACCAGATGGCTGACAAGGTATGCTGTCCAATGATTATAACTATTGACACTTTCACAAAAATGAAATTTTTTTTCTCTTAACCTTGTTATACCGCTATTAAAGAGCTAAGTTTTTTACAGATTGAAAATTTGATTCCTAACCAGCAGTCTTTTTTCCTAAGTCACAATTAATTCCATGACACTTTGAAGTATAGTAACTTAAATTTAGGTACAGCATAAAAACTGTCAGAATGTAAGCTAATTGGTTAATTACTACAAGGAAACAGTGGCATGATGAATTTAAGAGTCTGAAAATGAGAGTCCAAATTCTGATACTCAATATTTTCTTCTTATAAAATGAGAGAATTGAGATGAGGGAAATCTCTAATATACCATCTAGCTCTAAATCTGTGATCCTATGATCCAGTGCTACTCTAAAGGTGATTTCATAATTTACCTCTAAAGTCTCCTTAAAATAGCTGAGGAACGGAATGACTTCATAAGACTCAAATGATAATTACAGTTCAGAGACTGTAAATGCTTCTGAGGAAGATGTTGAATTAACTCATGCCAAAGGCAACACAGAAATAGGATAGTCATAGCTTAATCCTGCAATTCTCATTAAAAAGCACTATTGAAGAGGGTATATTATGGTAATTGGACTAATACTTGGGGGTTCTATCATTTACAACTTTGCAACACTGGTCAGTCAAGTCACACAAGTTATCCGAGCCTCAGTAATGAGGCTAATAATTATGTCTACTAAACATATATGAATATTAAATGAAAATATATAGTTAGAAAACTATAAATTTAGAATAAAACTAATTTATAATGAAACTTTAAACACAAAAAGGATCTTTATTTTAATTAGAGTTCATATTTTATTAAAGCTGAGAAGATCCCGCCCCCTATTTAAGTAAAGAAACTGTAGCTCAAAGAATTGACTTACCAAAGATCAAGTACAGCAAAGTAGTGGAAGTAGAAAAATAAAACTTCCTAACCCTTGTTTCTCATGCATATACAACACTGCCTCAAACACATCAAAGCACAAATATCCCTAGAGGTCAAAATTAACATAAGTTTCCATAGGATCCTAAAACCTTATCCAGATAACAAAATTTACATCATCATAAAACCATATTACCTCAAAATTACTATAGATTCTATAATTTTCAAGAAAAATCTTAGAAATAACCTTTTCTCCAAAGATGAACTGGCTCTGGGAAGAAGCTTGCTGGTTCAGAGCATCTATTACTCTTACTTGGTTAGCTATAACCAAGCATTACTAAACATATCCTCAAGGTAGGCTAGCAAAATGAATTTTAATAGTTTTTTCTTTTTATCAATCTTTTATTCCCAACTGCATATTAAAGTCAGAATGAAATATTTACCCTGTCATAGGGTCCTACATTTCATGTTTCCCAAAATGCCAAGGAAGTCTGCCACTCTGCATGAAGTAAAGGGTTTGAACAGCAAATTTCAGGATTAGTTAATTCTTCCCCTTAAAATATTTAATATCAAATGACAATGAAAATATGGAATATTTAACGTTTTTAAAATATGAAGGCTTAATTTTAATTTTCCTCCAGAATTTTTTTCAACCTTATTATCCCTTATTCCATGTCTACAACTCCTTTAAGTTCCAAGATACAAGATTTTCTAACCAAATTAGTTTGGAAAATATATCTAACATAATATGCTTCCCAAACTCCAGTTAAAACAGGAGGTAATCATTACTACGAAGTCATGTTTCTAATCTACTAATATAAGTTTGTCTCCAAAGCTTCTAATGCAACTTTACTTCCCAATACTAAAAATATTTATATATAAACATTGTTTGACAAAGTACATTCCTAACAGATCCCTGCAAGATGAAAAAACATGTTCAGAAATTAACTCCTTAATTTCTAACTACGGTTAGCAAACTAAGAAAACTATAATATGAACAAAGATATTCTGAACAATGCAAGGTCAACTGCTAACTTGACTAAGTGCAGATTAGAATACATTTAACAAAACTGGAAAATTCTTCCATGAAGCATAACAATGAACTTTCACAGTATAACAAGATATAGCAATAAAGTTATTATCTATTCTTTCTTTTTCACAGAACTGTTAAAAAGATAAAATAAGACTGTGCAAGCCATTTGAAAACCACAGTTCTACAATGTTAGACTTATTTTTAATAGGGCAAATAGTTAATTGATAATGACCTAGCATATTTAATGATTATTGCCAGTTTTTCTCAGTCTAAATGATAGCTTGCGTATTTCTGAAAGAGAAATTCTTTTGTTTTCTTGGGATATAAAATGTGATGCTCACAATATTAAAGACTATAATCAAACCTAGGAAATTCTAGGTCAACAATTTAGTTAAGGCAGACTATCTCACAACCATTCCCTACTAAAAAAGAAATTTTTTCTGTTGGAAAAACACCCAAGACATTACTTCTTTGAATAGCTCCAAATACCAACTACGGAGTCTCCTATTTTTTCTTTTATGAATTAAACATCCTGTTCCTTCAGCCTATTTCCCTTAACAGGGTCTGTCAAGTCTTACAAGGTCTGCAGAATCATTTGATCTGGTACTACCACAGCCAACTACAGATAGATGTCAAAATTCAGTAAGTCTAGAAGCTTTTTAGGGGTATATTGTTTGGCCAAATTTAACAGATTAATTTTTAAGTATTTAAAAAATTCTTTAAGAATGAAAGCATTGTTAGAAATTTGAAAAATACTTTGGTCCCTAAATCCCAAAATATTTTTCAATTTCTAACAACGCTTCCTTCATTCTTAAAGAATTTTTTAAACAAAGTTTAACACTTTATATCCCTCTGTAAAAAATCTGAATAACCACCTGACTTTAAATGTTTTAAATGCAAAAATATCAAACTTAGAAGAATTGGCATTCTACTTTGAATCTTGACTTTTACTTTACCAAGGTAATATATGATAGGGGAAAGATCATTAAATGATACCCCAATTTGATTTTAATAATTCACTTGTTGTAAACTACGGTAAGGTGATTAAAATGTGGATTAATCATTTTCTGAAATACATGGAATGGGCCTCATAAGTGCTTTCTAGTTTATTTGATAGTTGATTTGTCAACAATTGCAATTTGTTTTCAAAACAAGAGGAAATCAATGAAAAACTTTTTGACTGACATGGCTGAATGAGGAGTTATCTTTGCTTCTAAGAGGAAACTATGAATAATCCAGTTTCTCCATTTAACATCAGCTATGAAAACAGTCTGTGAATGTATACATCAAGAATGCCTAGAATTTAAAAATCTTTTCTTTACATCACATACATTATTGGGTTTAATTCTGTTCTTCATATTAACATGGAAATTCAAAAACTAGAACCAAAAATATTTTTATTTGCAAGGAGAACTGTTGCCACTATTTTTAAGTTCCTTTTATTCAAACTGATTTAGACATTTTCCCCTCTCTTGGAGCTATAAGTTCCAGTAGGATATGGTCCATCTGAATCTTTTCCAAATACTTGACCTTTCCACAAAAACTAAGACTTTTTTGCCCAATCAGTTTAGAACAATTATGAACTCTCCTGAAGAGGTCTAAATTTGAGATGAACTAACACAAGCTTTAAAATTTCATTGAAAATTGACAATATTAATAGAAAACATTTTTCATTGGGTAGATATGCAGAAAATAAAAATCGCTTTAGATAAATTCTTTACCTACTTAAAAAATCCATAATATTTTTTATTTTTGTATCAAAACAGGATTACTCTTTAGTACTATCTGAATTTCTTATGAATTAATAATTTTAGTATTATGATTTAACCTGAGTCATAATCATCATCTTAGAGGCAACAATGATTTAAGTGCAGGGTATTTCTATGAATAAGATCTTAATTCTAAAACATCATCATTAGTTTGGTTATCAAATTAAGTTCTTTCAAAAATAAAGCTTTCAAACAATTGATTGTACCTATCATGATCTAATAGAACCAAGAGTTGACAGAAATTCATTTCAATACTGTTAACATTGCATTAAAAAAAAAACTTATATCAAGTCCTTTAAAAAGTTTAGTTTATCACATCTTGTTATTCTTGGTGGTCCAAGAAAATATAGTTGATAACTAGGTTAGAATATTTGATTTAGTTCCTGGGTCAATGAAGACAGATATAAAAGTATATAAGAAGAATTAAATTTAAAGAGATGATGAATAGGGACCCCACTAAATGCCAGATTAGCATAATTTGATTTGAATATGAATTCCCTCTAAGTTAGATGAAGGGGGGAAAAAGAGGGATAGCTCAGATAACTTGGGGGGGAAAAAGAGGGTTAAGCTACAGAAGGAAAGAATAGTTAAACAGTCCTAAAGGTCAAGCTCAATACTTTGCTTGAATCAAAGTTTCACAAGTGGAAATAGCACCAATTTCAAATAACCCACCATTATCTAATGTGTATGAACTTCTACATGAGATACCATTTGTATTGCTTCAAGATAACATTTTAACTGTGACTAACTCTGCAAAAAAACAGATAAAAAAACTGCTATAAAAACATTACTCATTTAGGCAACAAAAATGCATTGAAAAAACCTTAGGTTCTCAGCATCAGACTAATATACTTCATCTAAGCAAAAACTTTAAGAAATTCAACTTCAATGATTCAAACAATGCATAACAGTCAAAAGCCTCAGCAAATGTTTAAATGTGTTGTGGAATAAAGTACTTTTTTTCCTTAAATAAGTCAAAGATGGCCTTCTCTTAAAATTTCCATACTTTTAACTGAAATTTTTGGTTTATATTGCTTTTAATATCAAGTATTAAGGGAATTATTTTGAATTTTATTAAATAAAAGAAATAGCTAAACCCTTTCCCTCCCTCCACTAATACAAAAAAGAATTTATGTATTCTGAGTTTAACTTTTTAGTTTCTATGTAATGAATAGCACATGTGACATGACCTGGGAATAACACATGCAATTTCATGCTAAAAGTACTCAAACTATTTATGTCAATGTATGAAGGACATTTATCATTTATAGCAATTTTCAGTTTTAGATCAATCGGTTACGAACTAGTCTTGTAAACGGCTCATAGAAATAGATTATTTTCTATGTAGGCCAATTTTAATTCAACAAATGAATGCTAAGAACCTGTCTTTGTTACTTAAGCGATCCACTCATCTAAGTAACACAAATCATGAATCCTACCAACCTTTTTTCCATTAGTTTATTTAACCACTGCTGGAAAACCTCTAGTACCAGCCCTTAACAAAAAACACTTGACATTCAGCATCTCAATTTTTTAAAACAAGTTTGTGAGAGGGAACTAGCTGGTTAGTAAACTGGAAAATCACATGCTTTAACAATCAGCAGATAAACTCAACAGATTACAAGATCTTAGATTTAAAGGTTGAACAAAGGCCTAAGAAATAGTCCCATCTCTCCTGAAAGATGAGAAAAATGAAGTTCTAAGAAGTTATATTATTTAATCTTTAAAACCACACAGACAGGGGTAGCTAGGTGGTGCAGCAGATAGAGCACTGGCCCTGGAGTCAGGAGTACCTGAGTTCAAATCCGACCTCAGACACTAATTACCTAGCTGTGTGGCCTTAGGCAAGCCACTTAACCCCATTTGCCCTGCAAAAACCTAAAAAAAAAAATAGATAAAAAAACAGATAAAAGGTTCTAACTAAAAATAGATATAAATGCAAGGATAAGCAGTTTCTAACTCACCATTCAGTTGTTAATGTTCTTAAATTGTGTGTGTGTGTGTGTGTGTGTCAGTTATTGTGAGTAAACTCAAAACTCTTCATCTAAAATGACTTCCCTAAATCTAAAATGAACCAAACCTCAGAGATCATTGTTTTGTGCCCTATGCTTAAAAATTAGCTAATTACTGTTAACAAATATTAAATTGGGTTGAAACTTGAACTCAGCTTCTCATTCCAAATTTAAGCATTTCTTCTTTCCTACTGTTTTTATTCACATATAGCCACAGGAAAAAGGTACAAATACTTTTTAAGTCTAGGAGAGGGAATTTTGTAACTTAGTAGACATCAGCGATTCAAGGTATTATCTTCAAAAGTACCGTGGAATTGTCAGTTAAGGAGGAATGATCACTAACATGCCTAATCTCTCAATCTTTAAGATGTGATTATCACTCTTACTTATTATACAGAAGGATAAGGTACCAACTAAAACAAAACATTTTCTGAGTAAAACACCAGAATCAGGAGAGGGCTTCAGAAGTAATCCCATGTAATGATTTACCATTCACCCTATTTTAACCTCTTTAATAATATCCCAAACAAAAGATCATTTAGCTTTCACTGAAGGATTTCCATTCAAGGGTATTCAATGAATGATACCCACCATTAAAAGTCAACTTTTTTTTAATTAAAAGTTGAGATTCAAGTTTACCTGAAATACAATGAAAGAGCCTTTTCAAAATAGCTCATGTTCACTTAAAACAAACTTGTTAACCTGAAATACAACGAAAGGTTTTTCAAAAGAGCTCATGCTCATTTAAAACAAATTTGTTAAGTAAAAAAAATTTCAACCAAAAACTTAAGTTTTGAATTGGATTAGAAATGTCTTTATATTTAAAAAGTTTAACATTTATTGAGTGCCTAGCACCACATACAACACATACAAAGAATTTCCCTGCCCTCCAGGAGCTTACATTCTAAAGATGACAAAACATACACAAAGGAGGGAAGTAAAAGTTGGAACCAAGAAAAGGTTCTAATGAAATAAAGTGAGCAATAAAACAAGACACACAAGACAATAAAATAAAGTGAGGTGACAATTCTGACAAATAAGCAACACAAGCTCACTCTATACAGGGTAACAAAAATCACTGGGTAACTAAGATGTCACCTTCCTGCTCTTGCATTTCTGTTCTAACCAAATTTGAAAGCAATTTTAAAGATACGTGCTATCACTCAAAGTGTTTTTCAAGGAAAGCTCTTAACCTATTCAAATCCTTCAGATACTTTTAGTTCTAATTATCTTGTTTCAAGAAAATGAAAGGTAAATTTAAGTGGGTTTTACAAAGGACAAAATAATTTCATAATGTTTGGGTGGATCTTGCTAAGACCTAATATCTTCTATCAGTGTTTCACTACCTCAAGTCAGCTGGCTTCCTGTGGTTTCTCCTAAAACTTTAAAACTGAAGTCTGTAACTTGAGAAATGCAAAGAAAAGAGTATTTGGAATAACTAAAAGAAAATTTTTTTAAAAAATTTGGGTAAAGAAAATTCCAGTTAAGACGACTCTGTAGAGACATTAAATTTAGTACAATATATGAAAATATTCTAAATAGAAATCTCTCCTAATTGAAAACAGTAGATATTGACATGGTTTTAAGTTACTAATATATGAAGCTACAACACAAATGTCCTTTCTTCTCATGAGGATGTAGAAAACTAATACAAATTCCCATAAAACAGGTGAAGAATAGTAGTTAAAATCATTACAAGAGGCCCAATATAAGCATGAAACGGTGCTGTGTTTTGAGCCTTTTCTTAATTATATATGAGCAGATGATCCACCTTGTGGATTATCAAGATATTTATTTGCTTTTGCCATTTCCATGCACATCTCCAGCATGGCCCAGATCGGAGTATACAAAATAAATACTTTCCAGGTATACAATGTTCCATTTGACAACTCCATGTTAGTGTTTCACTCTTCTCAGATTAACAAAAAGTAACTTTGTCTCACTTTACCCAATTCCCTGCTTTCTCTAATTTAAATGTGCTGTGAATTGGGTTCTAATTTGCTCACTTCCTGTCAAGTTATCTGCGTTTTTAAGAAGTCACACCAAAACCTTTCTCCCCTTTTGCCCTGAAAGAGTTGGCTGAAGTTCATAACTGAATGAAGGTGCCAATTCCCTTAGGTGTCCTAAAATTCTCTCCAAAGTTGAAACCTCGAAGCACGAAAATCAGCTCTCTTTTCAAAGTTCAGCTGACAAGCCTAAAAGAGGCAAGAAATGACAATTCATGATCATTACACAAGTGGTAGGTAGCAGCTTTTCCAAAAACTGCCCTCCAAAGTTTGAAAGTACCACACCTATATAAAGTGTGGTAATTTTAATCAAAAGGTACAAACTCATGTAAGCAAGATACAGATATCTGATCTCACTCCTATCATATTTTATGCTATCAACTGATGTCAGAATCCTATTAGATTAATATCACAGAAAAATATTAAAAAGAAAAATACACCTGATATGACAAAAGATAACTATTTGCCATTAATGGCTTTTTAAGTCACTCAAACTTGTAATTCAGTAACCCATTTTATGCAATATGCCAGTTCTGGTAGTAAGGCACTAAATTAGCATTTAATCCAGCATGGGCTAGATAGGCTAGAGCAATGGTTCTCAAAAAATGATCTTGGGATTATTGATGCTCTCTCCCCTAACCCACCCCACCCAGGTTTATTATTGCTTATAATGAACGACACTAGCTGTGTCTTAAGTTGGACAATTTATATTTTGGAGAGATTGTACAAACCACTTATGTCTCATCAAAAGTAATATTCTTTCTCAATTCTGTAGATATCTCTGGTAATCACTCTTTTATCTTGCCCAGAGACCATAAGAATTTGAGAACCACAAGATTGGATACAAGAAAGTCTTATTCCCTCTAGTTTATTCCCACATACAGCAAAAGTAATTATTAAAGGCCCTCATTCTTTTAAGTGTTCTTGACCAATTCAGCTTAGTAAGTGCATTTTAAGCTGAGTTCACCTACCTAGCCTCATTTGCACAGTCATCTAACTGTGGAGCATAATATTTTAAGCAGATTGATGTTCATTTCCCTCTCCAGAATTCCTGGCAACCTCAACCTCTCACATCCAAATCTTCAGGGGAAATGTATTTGCTAGAGACAGAGAATGGAGGAACACTGCATGCTGGGACATGTTCCTAGAAAAGCAGAAATGAACCAAATTACCATGATTTCTCCATCAAAATCCATAGGAATGTACTTAATTGCAGAATGTTTTCATCTGCATACAAAATTAAGGAAAGTACATCCCAATAATTCTAGCCTTAAAATATGCTAGAAATGGAGCAATTTTTAATAAAATTTTTACTCTGGGTAAGAAAAGGGCAAGAGCACTAAATATTCCACGTGGCTATTAAAAAGCTGTTAAAGGAAAGAAGATCAAATGGACACCCACAATAATTTTTAGACTCGTGAAGGTCCTAAGACATGCTACAAAAATAGGTCTTTATTCTTAGGAAAATATAGTCAGAGCTAGCTTCCTTATGCTATACACAAACTCTTAACATCAGAGGCAGTACAGAATAGTACAAGGTTTTTTTGTTTTTGTTTTTTTTTAAAACTGGTCTCAAAACAAGCACAAATCCACTAAATTTAAAAGAACAGGTAATTTGAGGATTTTTGGCAGAAGACAGTACTTCACACATCTAATGAAAATCAAAAAACCCAAAAACTGACTATATTGAGTTCAAGGATTTTATACTGAGGGAGTTTTAATATGGAAACAAGGTAAAAATCCAGTCACCCTTATAGTTAACTAGAAAATACCACTTATACCGAGAACTGTTTCTGAAATAAATAGATTCAAGTACAAGTTTTTAATTTATCATTGCCTAATTGCCAAGAGTTTCCATCAGTTGAATACTATCAATCACTATCAAAAAAGTTTATTCTTAGCCACATATTTTGGTTATAATATCACTTTTTTAAAAATTGTTACCTAACAATGTTTCTTCTAGGGCTAAGAATGTTAGGGACACTGAGTTCCTAGTGAGAGGGTGTGTTGAGTCAAGATTGACCACACCCACACAACTTTTGTAAATACTTAAGAGAAATACAACTATCTTTTTAAGCATGGAATAGGGATTTTATACTTCACAGGTCAACACTGATGCTAAACAGTCTTTGGAAGGTTAGTGGTTTATCCCACTGAGTAGCAAGGAAAATATATGGCTCAATTTACCATTTGAGCCATACTTAAAAAACACCATCCCATAATTTTAATATATTGCATATCTAAGTTGTAAATTACTTACTCACCAATTCCACATCCACCACTGAATTCAAATGGTTTAGGGTCAGACAAAAGTTAAGAGTAAAGCAGTCTGTAGCTACTGAAGAATTTTCTTGGAGACTATATTATTATATATTTTAAGGCCAAAAGTTTTTCTTTCTGCAGGCCATTGCTATCTCCCCATCCCAACATTTTAATAACTTCAAATTATCCCTTCAACAATTACAAAATCCATCTGACTACCTCCCACAATGTGATGGATGGTTCATACTGTTTGGGGTCAATAAATTAAGTGCCATTAATTTGGCAAACAAAATAATGTTCTCCAAGTAGTGGACACCCTATAATCCTGACATTTAACATCACATGTATCATTATTCCAAATAACTGAAAAATCTGTAAACCAAGTTTCATAACCTGCAAAAAGTTCTTCACACTAAACCCTTTCTATCTTTCCCAGTTACAATTGTGTCCAGGCAATAGGGGAAGCGGACTTACAGACAGCGGTAGAACTGCTGTTTTACTCAATGCTTAACAGGAAGGTTTATGATGATGATTGACAAAATCAGCATGATTTATATTTCAATAATTTTGATTTTGTCACTTTCCCTTATTCTTTTTATTTCAACTAAACCAAGTAGCAATTGGAAATCTCTTTCAAGTCTTAATGGCAATGTGGGGAACAAACATGGATATTATTCAGAATTTGTTCTGATACAGTAGTCACCTTTCTGGTAAGAATAAATCAAATTTGTGATTGTTTAAAACTGTAGTCACTGGAAACAAGACCTCACCTTATTTCAAATTTGATAAGAGTGCTTTACGGTAATTTTTCAAGAGGGAGATAATCCCTCTTTTCCTTGTAAGTGGAGACATAATTTCAATCATTCTCTGTCCATTTTTTGAGACTGTCAAAGCCAAGAACCCATGAACAAAAGCACAAATAGCATTAACCAACCTACATTATTTGAACAATTCCCTTGACATGTTGACATTTACACTAAAAGATTAGAAACTTGCATTTCCAGTACTCATATTCCCATCACATTCCAGATATATAGCATTATTGCTTTATAGGTCATGTAACAATCAAACTATGTTTATATATGCATTGCCTGTTTTCCTTAATCTTTTGATTAGTATTTTGAAACTGATTTTACTATAAATTTTAAGTCTGAAAATACCACGGTTAATATTTCTTCTCAGAACTTCATTGTTCACATTATCACTAGTTTACCACATGCATATTTAGCTCTGATTATATTGCTCAAAAACTGCACCCATATCAGAACAGTGCAAATCATATTTAATTTTAAAAGTAAGATATAATGGCTTGAATTCAGTTATTCAAATGAACACTGTCAAGTAATTTCAATTTCATGTGTGTGTAAATATATATATATATATTTTTTTATTTCAAAACCACTGCTTGCATTACCAATGAGAATGTTTTATTCACCAATTCTTACTCCCCTTATAAGGATCAGTTCACCCACCCTCTTGCCTGAATAAAGAGTGCCAAATAGTCTTGACAACCGAGCAAACTCTTCACTTAAGAACACTTTTGTAAGCCTACAAAAGTGTTCACCCTTGATTTTTCTTGATAATGAGAAGATCTATTTATTAAATGATGTTGATCCTTCCCAAAACCCCAGACCAAATAATTCTACATTTGAAATTTTAACTTTAACACCTTGACAGTGTCCCTTTAAACCATATGACAGTAAAGTGCCAATAAGGCATGGCATTAACCTCTTTCATGGGATAATTTAATTCCCTGGCACTGGGAAGTGCTAGCACCAAGGATTACATTAAGAATCAGATAAGAAGGCTACATCTAGTTCACTCACTTTCCATAAACCTAATATACTATCTATTATATCATGTTAGGATGTAATAATTATTGATGTAGCCCTCAAACTTACACTAAGTTTTGAGAAAAATGATGAATTTTTAAAAAGCACGGGGCAATATATAAAATTAGTGGCAGGAGAAGTGTTTCATTAAGCACCAGGAACTAATTTTGCCACCCACTCGTTTTCTAGGTTAGTTTCAATAACCGGCAAGGCACATTTACATATATTCCAACGAATACTTATTGACAATTTAAAATTACACTTTATGTCCCAGCTATCCCAGTAATTGACATACAACATACTAAAATGGTTTATTAAGATAACATAAAAAATCAATTAATGTGAAACATACAGGCTATTGGCAACCACTATTCTAAAAATTATGTAAGTACAAGTAAACATACTGAAATGTGTGCAATTCTAAGTTTTTAAGCCAGAAGATCTCTGTACTAACACACATTTATATTAATGACACATAAAAAAAATAAAAACTTTATTACAAAAATAAGTTACACTCGCCTCCAGCTTACAGTATAAAACAATTTTATTTGCAGGAATGCAAAATGATTGTTTGCCATGAGCATTTTGAACATATGACATGTCTAATTTTTCTTGTTAAATTTGCATTTACTGGGGAACTGGTGTGTATAAAACCTTAAGTATAAGCTCTGATCTTCATTGTGGTGCCTATTGGGTATGTGGTATAACTGCAGTATCCCTTTGGGGAAGGGGGAAAAGGGAAGCTCTTTATAGCAAGTCCTAATTAAATTATAATTTCACGTTTACCTTTAGCTAGATTAGGACTTGTCAGGGTTTTATTTCTCTTTTGAGGGTGATTCAATAGAGGATGCTTCACCACTGAACACTCACTGTCATCAAGGTGCTTTAGAAAATTAAAAACATAGCACAAATGATTGTACTCTACTCTACAGGTTATCATGATCTGCATAAGAAATGGAAAGCTGATTCTGGTTTTTACAGTGATCAGCTGTAAGAAATGCACTAATGAAAACATACCTTTTACCTAAAAAGCTAAACTACAGCCATATACTATTTTTCTATGATTTATGAAAAAACTTCAAAATATCCAAATGTCAGGCTTCACTGTACAACTGTCAGTTCTAGTCTGACTTTTTAGAAAGGGACACTGCAGTATTTAGTACAAGTTGCGGATGCACTTTTTTGAACATCTGATGTCTTACAAAAGTAACATCTTGCTAAACTATTATACATCCAAATAACTACAATATCTGAAGAAGCAAGGCTGCTTTTTCAGCCACAAAATACGACAAAAGCAAGGCCCGTTATGATGGTCATGAGGAAGTCTTACAAGCCTCTGAAACTAAAGGCAACTAAGAATGTTACATTTGGTATATTATAATCTTACCCTCATATCATATAAACAAGCCTTGCTTTTATCTACAAAGATTTTCTATGTACAGTACAGACAGGGTATAGTTCAATCCTCTGCTACTGAGGTAGTTAACCAACCCTTTAAAAAAGGTTCTGAAAAGAACCACTATCTGGAATGCCTGACTAACCAGCTCTGATGATTACACCTGAAACTGCTGTATCTGAACACAATTCAAAAGTGATTACTATAAAAAAGATATAGACAATCATGATTAACCTTTATGAGCAGAAATAAATTTAAGGATACCAATGGTGGCATTCATCTATACCACTGCAATAAAATTTAAATGCACAAATTCAAAAGAATGTTTCAAAATACCACTTTTGGAATCCTTAATTTAAAAAAAAACCATGGGGGAAAAATCTACTTAGAGCAGATTTTTTAAAGAGAACTTTATTCTTTATTAAGATACCATGCTGGAAGTTATGAAGGACTTTTGTTGGAACACATTGGGAAAATAGAGTAGCTTTAGTTTTAATAACTTGCACTGCAGAGAAAACTGTTAAAGAAATTCATATCAAAGTCCAAGTATTAGTTCAATGTCCCGTATTTGATTCCATGATCTTCATAGGAAGGTCTTCTGCAATAGAATATGCTCCTATACAGCCGAGATACTTAAGGTTGCTTGATTTCCTTACCATTACTCCACTGCAAGCTTCTGGTGTAATCCCACATAGCAAGTCAGTCTTCATTGTAACAGGTCAGGACCGGCCTCGACCCCTTTTCCCTGCTAGCCAGGTAACAAAAGGAATGAGTTAGATAAATCATTTTAAATCAATAATGTGTACATTATAACGATAACAGTAAAAAGCCTTAATAGTTAAGTTTTAAAAGAATTAAAGAAATTACTAAAAAAAGCATGTTGCCATTTGGCACCAACTT